>NC_086304.1:2872394-2901479 GCF_963924245.1 Chroicocephalus ridibundus | reverse complement strand
CCCAGCGTGAGGGCGGGGTTGGGGGGGGGGGGGGGGGGGGGCGATGCGGTCATGGAAAACGTCGCCGGTGCCAAGAACAACGGCCGGGAGCGGAGGGGTCGTGTTACCGCGGGGTGGGGGGCACCCCACACCCCCTCCCACGGGGCACCCTCATGCGTGGGGGGTGTATGTGTGTGTGTGTTTCTGCTTCCCCCCCCCCCCCCCCCCATTCCCGGACACTGGGGACCCCCCCCCAGGAGAGGACACTTTGGCTTTGCACGGCTTGCGGGGGGGGGGGGGGGGGCCACTTGAAGGGGCGCACCCCGGGATTTGCCCCCCCCCCCCACGGCAGGAGGGTGGCACTGAGTGGGGTAGTGGGTGTCGCGTGTCACCACCACCCCCCCCCCCCCCCTCGCCTCCCCCCGGCATTTCCTTGGGGACAGGCTACCAAGACGCTGGGGGGGGGGGGGACGCCCGTGTTGGGGGGAGGGGGGACACAGCCCTGACCCACATCCTCCGGGGTGGGGGTGCCCAGGGGTCCCGGAGTTTGGGGGTGAGGTGGGGGGGGTGCGTGTGTGTGTGTTCCGGCGGTGCCAGGCGGGGGGGGAGGGGGGGCCCGGCGGGACAGGGGGTGCCCGGGCGAGGAGCCAGCCCCGGCTCATGGCCCCCCCGCCGCCGTTGCCACGGCACCGGGGACCCTGGCGCTGAGCAGCCACGGGCACGGGGCCACGGGGTGGGGGGGGTGGGGGGGGGCGGACACGGGTACGGCGGGGGGGGGGGGGGGGGGGAGGCGGGGGCCGGCTCCGTGCCTCAGTTTCCCCTCCACGGGGGACCCTTCCTTCCCGCATTCCTTCCCTTGAAGCCGGGGGGGGGACACCCAGCCCCCCCCCCCCGTGTCGGGGGTCTCTCGGGAATGGGTGGCAGTGGGACCGCGGGGGGGGGGAGGGGGGCGGACATTATTGGGGGGGGGGGGAACGGCACGGAGCGGGGGGTGGCGGTAGGAGCCTGGGGGTGTTGCGGGGGGGGGTCGCGGGCTGCGGGACGCCCCTGGGGAGTTTTGGGGGGGGGGGGAAGGGGGGAAGCACCCACAGGTGGGTTATGGGGGTGCCCTGGGCGGTGGGGGGGGGACACACGCGTGGGGGTGGGTGCCCTGTGTGTATTGGTGGGGGGGGGTCCCGCCTGGCAGCGGGTGGGGGTGCCCCGGGGTGGGTGGGGGGGGGTTGTCCCGGGTGGCAACAAGCGGGTGGGCGCTCCTTGGGGGGGGGGGGGGGGGATGGGGGGTGGCGGGGTGGGGGTGCCCCGCGTTGGGGGGGCGGGGGGGGGGCGGCGGGCGCCCCGGGCCCCCCCCGCCTACTCACCCCTCTGCCCATGGCGCTGCCGTCGCTGCTCTCGGCCCGGGGCAATCAGGGGGGGCAGCGGCGGCGGCGGCCGGGAAAAACCCTCCGGGGCCCCGCCCGGTCCGGCCCCCCACCCCCCACCACCACCACCACCGCCCGGCCCGGCCCCCACCCACCCGGGCCGCCCTCTGCCCCCCCACCCCCACCCCCCCCTGCCCCGCTCCATCCCCTCGGCCCGGACCCCCCCTCTCCGCTCCCCTTCGTTATGGGGGGGGGGGGGGCGGGTTGTGGGGTGTCATTCTGCCCCCCCTCGGCCCATGCTGGGGGTCTCCGGGCCCTCCCCCTCCCTCCGGTCGTCCGTCCCTCCCCGTTCCCCCCCCCCCCCCACCGTGGGACCCAGCGTCCGGGCGGTGGGGGGTCCCGGCGGAGCGCTGGGAACGCAGGTGGCCGGGGTCGGGGGGGGGGGCCCTCCTGACCCACCCCCCCCACCCCCCCCCCCGCCACCAGCTGACCCCAAGGCTGGAGGGGGGGTTGGTGTCAAGGGACCCAGGCATCCGGACCCCCCACATTGACCCACAGATGGGGGCGGGGGAGGGGGGGTGTGGGGGGGGAGTGCAGAAGTCACCCGGATGCCTGGCTCCCCGCCCCCCCCAGAACAGGGGGTGACCCCAAAGGGGCAGTTTTTGGGGGTGGGGGTGGGGGGTAGGGGGGGGGGGTGCCACCCCAGCGTGTCCCCAGTTTTCCCAGTCCGCTCCTGCCCCAGCTGGCCCTTCCTCAGCTGGGGACGCTGGTGGCAGCGGGAATGTGGGGCAGCTAAAATTAGCCGGGGAAAGGCCGGGGGGGGGGGGGAAGGGGCGGGGGGGCGGCGGCTGTGACTAGGGACGACTGTGCCCCGGCCAACTGTGCCCCGGCTGGCTGTGCCCGGGGGACTGGCTGTGCCCGGGGCCACGGTTGTGCCCGGTGACGTGGTTGTGCCCGGGGGGGACCAACCGTTCCCAGGGACCTGGGGCTGTTGGCCCGGGGACCGACTGTGCCCGGGGACACGGTTGTGCCAGCGTCTGACTGTTCCCGGGAACCGACTGTGCCCAGGGACACGGTTGTGCTGGGATCCGACTGTTCCCAGGGACCAACCGTGCCCGGGGACCCAGCTGTGCCAGGGGGCCGACTGTTCCCGGGGATCTGGGGCTGCGCCCGAGTGACCGACTGTGCCCGGGGACATGGTTGTGCCAAGGGTCCGACTGTTCCCAGGGCCCGACTGTGCCCGGGGACACCGTCGCGGATTGGTGACACGGTTACGGCTGGGGACACAGCTGAGCCCGGGGACACCGTTGTGCCCAGGGGTCCGACTGTTCCCGGTGTCCGGCTGTGCCCAGGGACGCGGTTGTTCCAGGGGGTCACGGTTCTCCAAGGTCCCCTACCAGTACACCCCACCCCCCCCGCTACCCCCCCAGGGTCCGGCTTAGTCGCCATGGCAACCGTCAAGGGCAGCTCAAGGGCATTTGGGGGGGGGGGGGCACCGCCGTGGGGCCCGCAGCCCCCCCCGGACCAGTGCCACCAGTCTGCACCAGTGCTCCCAGCATCCCCGCACACCGGTGCCACCGGTCTCGCCTCACGCTCCCGGTGTAGCCCGGTGTCCCCAGTGTGGACCAGTCCCCACCAGTCCAGCCCTGCACCCTGAGTGTACCCCAGTACGCCCCAGTCTCTCCCAGTCCCGCCCCCGCCCTCCATCTGCCCCACCACATCCCAGTCTGTCCCAGTGCTCCCAGTGTCCCCGCTCCCCGAGTCTGCCCCAGTCCTTCGCCGTCTCCCCCCCCTCAACTGCCCCAGTACCTCCCAGTCTGTCCCAGTCCCCCCTGAGTCTGCCCCAATATCTCACTCACCCCCAGTCTGTGCCAGTCCCCCCACTCCCTCCCAGTCTGTCCCAGTCTATCCCCGTCCCCTCAGTCCATCCTCGTCCGTCCCAGTCCATCCTGGTCCCCTGAGTCCATCCCAGTCCTCCCAGTCCATCCTGGTCGCCCCTGTCCATCCCAGTCCATCCCAGTCCTCCCAGTCCATCCTGGTCGCCCCTGTCCATCCCAGTCCATCCCAGTCCTCCCAGTCCATCCTGGTCGCCCCTGTCCATCCCAGTCCCGCCAGTCTGTCCCGATCCATCCCAGTCCATCCCAGTCCCCCCAGTCCATCCCAGTGCCCCCAGTCCATCCTGGTCCCCCCCAGTATGTCCCAGTCCCCCCAGTCCATCCTGGTCCCCCCAGTCGTCCCAGTCCGTCCCAGTCCCTCCTGTCTATCCCAGTCCCCCCTGTCCATCCCCGTCCCCCCGAGTCGGTCCCAGTCCCGCCAGTCTGTCCCGATCCATCCCAGTCCATCCCAGTCCCCCCAGTCCATCCCAGTCCCCCCAGTCGTCCCAGTCCGTCCCAGTCCCTCCTGTCTATCCCAGTCCCCCCTGTCCATCCCCGTCCCCCCGAGTCGGTCCCAGTCCCCCCTGTCTATCCCGATCCATCCCAGTCCATCCCAGTCCCCCCAGTCCATCCCAGTGCCCCCAGTCCATCCTGGTCCCCCCCAGTACGTCCCAGTCCCCCCAGTCCATCCCAGTCCCCCCAGTTGTCCCAGTCCGTCCCAGTCCCTCCTGTCTATCCCAGTCCCCCCTGTCCATCCCCGTCCCCCCCAGTCCATCCCAGTCCCCCCACTCCATCCTGGTCCCCCCCACTCCATCCCAGTGCCCCAAGTCCATCCCGGTCCCCCCCCAGTATGTCCCAGTCCCCCCTGTCCATCCCGGTCCCCCCTATCCATCCCAGTCTCCCCAGTCCGTCTCGGTCCCCCCAGTCGGTCCCAGTCCCCCCGTCTATCCCGGTCCATCCCAGTCCGTTCCAGTCCTTCCCATTCCCCCCATTCCATCCTGGTCCCCCCAGTCCCCCCCAGTTGGTCCCAGTCCCCCCAGTCCATCCCGGTCCATCCCGGTCCGTCCCAGTCCCCCCAGTCCATCCCAGTCCCCCCGCAGTGGGAGCCGGGCAGGCCGAGGCCGGTTTGGGGGGGGGGTGTGTTTATCCAGGCCGTGCCCCCCGCTGTCCCCCCCCCGCTGCCCCCCAAGCTGAGCAAACAGATGACGCGGGCGCCACGTGCTGGGCGCCCCCCCCCCGGCCCCACGGGGGACCCAAGCGTCCGGCCCTCCCTGCCCCCCCCCCGGGGGCAGCCCAGTCCTCCCAGTTCCCCCAGTTCCCCGCCGGGGGTGGCAGCGGCGGGGGGAAGGGGGGGGGGGGTCTGGCGCCAGGATCGTGCCTCCCCCCCCCCTTCCCCGCCCCCCCCCCCGCGCAGCTGCTGCCCGTGGGCGGGAGGAATGTGGCAGCCGGGGGGACACGGGGACACTGAGCGGGGGGGGGGGACCGGGGCGCGTCACACACCCCCTCCCCGCCGCTCAGGCCAACACGCGTGGGCTCGCACACCGCCCCCCCCCCCCCCCCGACTTTGCAGACACCCGTGGGGACGCGGGGGGTGTCGGGGGGACGCGGGGGGGACCCCACTTGGGGGGGGCTCGGGGTGGGGGGGAGCAGCTCTGGGTCCCCCCCCCCGCCCCGGGCCGCTCCACCCGCGGCGTGGGGACGCGACCGCCGGGGGCGGGGCCTGGGCGGACGGTGGGCGGGGACTCCTGGGGGTGGGCGTGGTCTGGTGGGCGGTGGGCGTGGTCTTAGGCAGTGGCCTGGGCGGGAGGTGGGCGGGGAGTTTGGACGGGCGTGGGCGTGGTCTTGGGAGGTGGGCGGGGTCTGGATTCGGATGTGGGCGTGGTTTGGTTGGGAGGTGGGCGGGGCGTTTGAGCGGTGTGGGCGGGGTCTTGGCAGGTGGGCGGGGTCTCGGTGGGAGGTGGGCGGGGCTCCCGGCTCATTCATCCCGGCTCGGCTCCGCTTGCTCCACATCCCCCGGTGCTGGGGTGGTGCTGGGGGGGTCCTGGTGAGGGCGCAGTGGCCCCCCCCCCCCCCCCCAACTTAGTGTCCCCATGGCCTCGGTGTCATGGGGGTCTTGGTGTCCCCTGCCCACCCTGGGGGTCCTCATGTCCCTGGAAACCCCACCCTGGGGCCCTCATGTCCTTAGAGGCCCCCCCCCCCGCCATCCACCCCGGTGGTCCCCATGTCCTTAGAGACCCCCCCCCCCCGCCCACTCTGGGGGTCCTCATGTCCTTAGAGACCCCCACCCTGAGGGTCCTCTTGTCCTTGGACTTCCTCCCCTGCTCGCCCTGGGGGTCCCCATGTCCTTGGAGACCGCCCCCCCTGCCCGCCCACTCTGGGGGTCCTCCTGTCCCTGGAGACAAACCCCTGCCCACCTTGGGGGTCCCCATGTCCTTAGACACCCCCACCCCGAGGGTCCTCTTGTCCTTGGAGATCCCCCCCCGCTCGCCGTGGGGGTCCTCATGTCCCTGGAGATCTCCCCCCTGCCCACCTTGGGGGCCCCCATGTCCTTAGAGACCCCACCCTGGGGTCCCCATGTCCTTAGAGACCCCACCCTGCGCACCCTGGGGGTCCTCATGTTCCTGGAGACCCCCCTGTGCCCACCCTGAGGGTCCCCATGGCCTTACAGACACACCCCCCCCCCCCCCCCCGCCCACCCTGGGGTCCCTTATGTCCCTAATAGGGGGCACTAATCCCTTCCTGGCATCACCTGTGGCAATGGGGGGGGGGGAGAGGGGTGCTCTGCCACCCCCCCCCCTTCACCCCAAATTCCCCAGTGGGGGCACTGGATTACTCCTCCTCCCTCCTCCCCCCCCCCGCCCCCCCGAGTCCGGGCGCACCCCAAGACCACCACCGTCAGAATTTAGGGGGGGGGGGGTGTGTTTTTATTAAAAGAAAGCGGGCGGGGGAGAGACGGGGGCGCCCAGCACCCCCTTCCCGCGGCCCATCACCGCGCCTCGGGGCTGGCCAGGCTGCCGTTGCTTTCCTGGGGGGTCTCGGGGTCCCCCCCAACCGCCGCCGCCGCCGCCGCCTCTGCCTCCTCCAGCGGCTGGTCCAGGCGGCTGGGGATGGACCAGTAAAGGTGGGCATCGCGGCGAGCGGCGGCGGCCGCCAGTTGCCGGGCGCTGCAGGCCGGGGTGGGCACGGGCACGGTGTGGTGGAAGCCCCCGTAGTCCACCTCGTAGAACCCCTCCTCCAGGCTCAGCAGCGGGGTGAAGCGGTGGCCCCACAGCACCTCGTCCGCCAGGTAGGAGCTGCGGGCCTGGCACGTCATCCCTGCGCCATGGGGAGGCGGGGGGGGGGACAACGACGGGGGGGGGGGGGGGGACACCCGTCACTGCCCCGCTGGGTGACACCCCCACCCCCACCCCCCTCAACACACACACCCCCCCTCCCCCCCACTAGCCGTGGGGATGGGCACCCCGAGACCGGCGCGGGGGGGTGGGGGGGGGGTGAGGGCTGTGCTGCACCCACTCCATGGGGCACCCCGATATATGCTGCACCCCCCTCCATGGAGGACCCCAACCCTGGCTGGGGGGGGGGCTGTGAGGCACTCAGTGCATGGGGCACCCCCCAATCTGTGCTGCACCCCCCTCCATGGAGGACCCCAACCTGGCTGGGGGGCGCCGTGAGGCACCCAGTGCATGGGGCACCCCCCAAGCTGTGCTGCACCCCCCTCCATAGAGGACCCTGACCTCAGCTGTTGCGGGGGGGGGGGATGTCTGTGCTGCACCCCCTGCACGGGGCACCCCGATATGTGCTGCACCCCCCTCCATGGAGGACCCCAACCTGACTGGGGGGGGGCTGTGAGGCTCCCAGTGCATGGGGCACCCCAACCCTGGCTGGGGGGGGGGGCTGTGAGGCACTCAGTGCATGGGGCACCCCCCCAATCTGTGCTGCACCCCCCTCCATGGAGGACCCCAACCCTGGCTGGGGGGGGCTGTGAGGCACCCAGTGTATGGGGCACCCCCCAATCTGTGCTGCACCCCCCCCCCGGACGGGGCACCCCAATCCTGGCTGGGGGGGGGGGAGGTGTCTGTGCTGCACCCACTCCATGGGGCACCCCGATACGTGCCGGAGGACCCCAACCCTGTCTGGGGGGGGCTGTGAGGCACCCAGTGCATGGGGCACCCCAACCCTGGCTTGGGGGGGGGGCTGTGAGGCACTCAGTGCATGGGGCACCCCCCAATCTGTGCTGCACCCCCCTCCATGGAGGACCCCAACCCTGGCTGGGGGGGGGCTTTGAGGCACCCACTGCATGGGGCACCCCAATCTGTGCTGCACCCCCCCCGGATGGGGCACCCCAACCCTGGCTGGGGGCGGGGGGGGCGGAGTCTGTGCTGCACCCCCCGCATGGAGGACCCTGATCCTGGGTGGGGGTGAGGGTGGATTTGGGGTCACCTCCCAGCCAGGAGGGGCAGGAACACGCTGGGGTGACGTCCCCATGGAGGCGAGATGTCCCCACGGAGGTGTCCCCACGGAGATGAGGTGTCCCCATGGAGGCGTCCCCATGGAGGCGAGGTGTCCCCCATGGAGGTGATGCGTCCCTATGGAGCTATTCCCATGGAGATGTCCCCCATGGAGATGTCCCCCATGGAGCTATTCCCATGGGGATGTCCCCCATGGAGATGAGGTGTCCCCATGGAGATGAGGTGTCCCCACAAAGGTGATGTGTCCCCATGGAGATGTCCCCACAGAGGTGTCCCCACGGAGACGAGGTGTCCCCACAAAGGTGATGTGTCCCCATGGAGATGCCCCCATGGAGGTGA
Organism: Chroicocephalus ridibundus; assembly: GCF_963924245.1. NCBI lineage: Eukaryota > Metazoa > Chordata > Aves > Charadriiformes > Laridae > Chroicocephalus > Chroicocephalus ridibundus. The sequence goes on along the minus strand of NC_086304.1, from coordinate 2,893,460 downwards.
GCGTCCCCACAGGGGTATCCCCATGGAGATGATGTATCCCCATGGAGATGAGGTGTCCCCACGGAGTTATTCCCACGGAGACGAGGTGTCTCCACAAAGGTGAGGTGTCCCCACGGAGGCGAGGTGTCCCCACGGAGATGATGTATCCTCATGGAGACGAGGTGTCCCCACGGAGATGAGGTGCCCCCACAGGGGTATCCCCATGGAGATGAGGTGTCCCCAGGGAGCTATTCCCATGGAGATGTCCCCATGGAGATGAGGTGTCCCCCACAGGGGTATCCCCATGGAGATGAGGCGTCCCCACAGAGACAAGGTGTCCCCATGGAGATGTCCCCACCAGGGTGTCCCCGTGGAGATGAGGTGTCCCCATGGAGATGTCCCCACGGAGGTGAGATGTCCCCAGGGAGCTATTCCCATGGAGATGTCCCCATGGAGATGAGGTGTTCCCGCGGAGACGAGGTGTCCCCAGGCGCATCCCGCCCCCCCGCGCCCCCCGTTACCTGTGGCCTCCACCATCCCCTCCAGGATGACGACGATCTCGAAGTCGTCCTTCTCCAGCTGGTGGCGCGAGACGTCCCAGAAGGGGCTGCGCTCGTCGATCTCGTGGCTGATGATGAGGGGGGAGACGAGGAAGAGCCGGTCGTCGCCCGTCTCGAAGCCCACGCTCAGGTCGGTCTGGTCCAGGGGGATGAACTCGCCCTCCTGCGTCTGCTTGGACTTGATGAGCTTGGCGCGGATGGAGGCCTCCACGATGTGGGAATCCCGCAGGTCGCCCACGCGGAACATGAGGCAGAGCCGGTCGTCCCGCAGGGAGACCACGGCGTGGGAGGAGAAGACCAAGGTCTCGGCCCTTTTGTTGGGTTGGGAGATCTTGACGAACATGCAGCCCACCATGAAGGCGTTGACCATGGAGCCCAGGATGGCCTGCAGCAGCAGCAGCACGATGCCCTCCGGACACTTGTCGGTGATGACGCGGTGGCCGTAGCCGATGGTGGTCTCCGTCTCGATGGAGAAGAGGAAGGCGGAGACGAAGCCGTTGAGGTTGTTGACGCAGGGGGTCCAGGCGTGGTCCTCCAGGTGGTCCAGGTCCCCCCGGCAGTAGGCGATGAACCACCAGATGAGGCCGAAGAAGAGCCAGGTGACGGCGTAGGCCAGGATGAAGACCAGGAGGCTGAAGCGCCACTTGAGGTCCACCAGGGTGGTGAAGATGTCGGTGAGGTAGCGGTAGGTCTCGCGCACGTTGCCGTGCTGCACGTTGCACTTCCCGTCCTTCTCCACGTACCGCTGCCGCTGCCGGCTCCCCGCCACCCCCCGGCCGCCGCAACCCCGGGGAGGGGGAGGAGGCGGGGGCGGGGGGGGGGGGGGTTTGGCCTCCCCCAGGACCCCCTCGGGGACCCCGCAGAAGGCGGCGTTGTCCTGCGCCATCGGCCCTCACAGCCTGCGGGGAGGAAGGGGTTAACGGCGGGGAGGAAGGGGTTAACGGCACCCCGTGGCCCCTGCGAACTGGGGGGACTGGGGGGCGGGGGGGGGGGGCTGTGTGTGTGTGTGTGTGTGTGTGTGTGTGTGGTGTGTGTGTGTCCCCTCCAGGTGTTTGGGGGGGCTGGGGAGGGGAAACTGAGGCACAGGGGCAGCCGGGGGGGGGGGACTGGGATGGGATGGGGGGGGGCAGCAGGGACGCCTGGGTGTCGTGTGTGTGTGTGTGTGTGTGTGTGTGTGTGTGTGTGTGTCCCCTCCAGGTGTCTGGGGGGCTGGGGAGGGGAAACTGAGGCACGGGGGCAGCCGGGGGGGGGACAACTGGGATGGGACGGGGGGGGGGGGGGCAGCAGGGACGCCTGGGTGTCGTGTGTGTGTGTGTGTGCGCGCGCGCGTCCACACACGCACTCGCACACGCACGTGCACACACAGCCACACACACTCACCCGTGTGCGCACACACAGGTACACACACGTGTGCGCACACACAGACACACTCACACACGTGTGCGCACAGTCACACAGGCGTGTGCGCACAGACACACTCACACATGTGCACACACACACAGGTGTGCACACAGTTACACACTCCCACACACACGTGTGCACACAGACACACACACGTGCACACAGAGACGCACTCACACACGTGTGTGCACAGTTACACACACTACACACGCGTGTGCACACACAGACACACTCACACGTGTGCACACACAGACACACATGTGTGCACACACACAGACACACTCACAGACGTGTGTGCACAGTTACACAAACTACACACGCGTGCGCACACACAAGATGCACTCACACGTGTGCACACACACACAGGTGTGCACTCACACACACAGACACACTCACACACACGCATGGGCAGAGACACACACGTGCACGCAGAGAGACACACACACGTGTGCACACACAGTTACACACACTCACACACGCATGTGCACACAGGCACACACGTGCACACACAGACACACTCACACACGTGTGCGCACAGTTACACACACTACACACGCGTGTGCGCACAGACGCACTCACACACGTGTGCACACACAGACACACACAGTTACACACACACGAGTGCACACGCACACACGTGTGCACACAGTCACTCACACACACGCACACTGAGACAGACACACACGCGTGCACACACACACTCACACATGTGCACACACACTCACACACGTGTGTGCGCACACAGTTGCACACTCACATGCGTGTGCACGCACAGACGCACTCACACACACGTGTGCACACACAGACGCACACACACACACACACACTCACCCCCCCCCCCCCCCGTGTAACACCCCCCGGGGCCTCCTCGCACACGCCCCCCCCCCCCCCCACTCCTCGCACACTCACACGCGTGTGCACCCCCCTCCTCCAGCCCCCCCCCCCCCCCCCCCCCCACCGCGGGGGTGTCCCTGCCGCCCCCTCCCTCCCCCCCCCCACACCACCCCCGCCATGCGGCACCCCATTCTCACCCCCCCCCCCATCCGTGGGGCCGGACCCCCCCCCCCCCCCAACCGGTACGGGGGAGGGGGCGGGGGGGGGCGCGCATCCTCCGCGGTGCTCCCCCCCCCCCCCCTTTCCAGGCAGGCCGGTCCCTCCCCCCCCCCCCGGCGGAGAGAAAGGGGGGGGGGGTGTCCGCTGCCACCCGGGGGCGGGGAGGGGACAGCAGCGGGGGGACACCCCCCCTCCCCCCGGCCCGTGTTCCCCCCCCCCGCTCCGTGTCACACACACCCCCCCCCCCCGGGTCTGTCGCCCCGGCCCCCCCAAGTCCGTGTGTCCCCCCCCGCTCCGTGTCCCCCCCGCCCCCCCAAGTCCGTGTCGTCCCCCCCCGCGCTCCGTGTGTCCCCCCCCCAGGTCTGTCGCCCCCCCAAGTCCGTGTCCCCCCCCACCCCGGCCCGTTCCCCCCCCCCGTCTGTGTGTGTCCCCAGTCTGTGTAGTCCCCCCCCCCGCGGTCCGTGTCGTCCCCCCCTCCGGGTCTGTCATCGTGCCCCCCCCCCCCCCCCCCCCCAACCTCCGTGTCCGCCCCCCCCCGGCCCCGCACTCACCGCTCGCCCCGCGGCCGCCGCTCCCGCCGGGCCGCGCAGGCTGCGCGCATGGCGCCGGGGGGGGGCCAAACCGTGGGGGGGGGGGGCCAAACCGGGGTGGGGGGGGGCGCTCAGGGCCCGGCCGCGCAGGATCGCCCCCCCCCCCCCAACACTCCCCGGTCCCGGTGTCCGTGTGTGTGTGTGTCCCCCCCCCCTTCCCCCCCCCCGCGCCGTTCCCCGGCAACGGCTGCGCGCGGCTAAAAATACCGAAATCCTCACCAAAAACCCGCCCCCCCCCCCCCCCCACCCCCGGCCGCCCGGACCCGCCCCCCCTCCCCCCCGCCAGCCCCCCCCCTCCCCCGCCCCCGCAGTTGGGGGGGTGGGGGGGGGGGCAGGTGCGCACACCTGCGGGGGGGGGACACACACACACGGACGGGGGACACACGCGTGTGACACTGAGAACGCCCCCGGGGGGGCACACGAGATCCGCCCCCCCACCCCCCCCACCGCGCTGGCCCAGGCACCGCATTGGGAGCCGCAGCTGAGCCACACTAGCCCAGGCCTCTCCCTTGCTAGCCCAGAGCCCCCCCGCCGCTGCCCACCAGCCCAGGCCCTCTCTCACTAGCCAAGCTCCCCCCACCACCACTAGCCCAGAGCCCCCCCTCACTAGCCAGGGCCCCCTCACTAGCCCAGGCCCTTCTCTCACTAGCCCAGAGCCCCCCCTTCACTAGCCCAGGGCCCCCTCACTAGCCCAGGCCCTCTCTCACTAGCCAAGCTCCCCCCCCTCACTAGCCCAGAGGCCCCCCTCACTAGCCCGGGGACCATTCACTAGCCCAGAGCCCCCCTTCACTAGCCCAGGGGCGCCCCTCACTAGTCCAGGCCCTTCCCTCACTAGCCTAGCTCCCCCCCACTAGCCCAGGCCCTCTCTCACTAGCCAAGCTCCCCCCCCTCACTAGCCCAGAGGCCACCCCTCACTAGCCCGGGGACCCTTCACTAGCCCAGAGCCCCCCCTCACTAGCCCAGGGCCCCCTCATTAGTCCAGGCCCTTCCCTCACTAGCTCAGGGCTACCCTTCACTAGCCCAGGCCCCCTCTCACTACCCAATCTCCCCCCCCTCACTAGCCCAGGGCCCCCCATCACTAGCCCAGCACTTCCCATCATTAGCCCAGCTCCCCCCATCACCAGCCAGGACCCCCCAGCACCATCCAGGACCCCCATCACTAGCCAGGGCTCAGTGGTCACTAGCCAGGCCCCCCTGCCGTCGGTGGCCCAGGCCCCTCAGTTGGTGGCCAGGCCCTCCCCCGGTGCCTCCGGGAGCCCCCACGCCTCCCCGGCCCCCCCCCCGGGCGGACAAAGGCGCTTTGTACCGCGGCCCCGGGGAACCGGCCCCGGCCCGGGAACAGCGGGGCCTTGTGTGGGGCGGCCGCGACGCCGCGACCCACGGACCTACAGCCCCACGGACCCGCACCCCACGCTCCCACAGCCCCACAGCTCCGTGCCCCACGCTCCCACGGACCCACGGTCCCAAAGACCCACGGCCCCACAGCTCCACGCCCCACGGACCCACGGTCCCAAAGACCCACGGGTCCGCACCCCATGGACCCACGGACCCGCACCCCATGGACCCACGGACCCCCAGCCCACAGCCCCACAGCTCCGTGCCCCACGCTCCCATGGACCCACGCTCCCAAAGACCCACATCCCTATGGCCCCACGGCCCCACGGCCCCACATTCCCATGCACCCACGGTCCCAAAGACCCACGGCCCCGCACCCCACGGCCCCACAGCCCCGCAGCTCTGCGACCCACAGCCCCACGGCCCCACAAGCTCCCTGTCCCCCCACCCCCGCTGCCCCCCCCGCAATTAGCAGCATCGGGGCGGGCGTTGCCCCCCCGGGGGGGTGCTGTGGGGGGTGTGTGTGTGTGTGTCCGTGTCCCTGCGCGGGTGGGTGCCCACGGGTGACACCCGCTCCCCTCGTCACCCCACGCACAGGGATGCTCGGGGCAGGGGGGGGGGGGCGCTGCTGTGACCGGGGGTGGTGGTGGTGCTGGGGGGGGTGTCTCCGCCCGGTGCCGGTTCCGGACCCCCCCGCCCCCCCCCGCCCCGGTGCCGGTGGCCGCGGTCCCCTCGCCCCCCCCCCCCGCCTCGCCCCCCGTGGCCGGTAACGTGACCCGGTGCCGGCTCGTTTTCCACCCCATTAACCCCCGTCCCGCCCCCGGCGGCTCCTCCCCGCCCCGGGCCCCCTCCCCGGCCCCGCCAATCGGTGCCCCGGCGAGGCGGGGGGGGGGGGGGACACACGGACACACACACACACACGCGGGGGGGGGCCGGTCCCGTCCCGTCCCGCCGCCGCCGGCCCCGCCGAGCCATTAAAGCCCATGGGGCGGCGACGGCGGCGACCGGGCTGAGCGAGGCCGGGACCCCCCAAGTCCCCCCCCCCCCAACCCACCCCGAGCAAGGTAAGGGCGGCCGGGGGCGGGGGGCGCCCGGGGTGGGGCCCCGGGGGTCCCCTGTCCCCTCCGGGGCGCCCCGAGGGGCGCGGGCAACGGCCGGCGCCGCTGGACCCTCATCCGTCCCCGCAGCCACCGGGACCCCGTCACCCCACGTCCCCACAGAACTACGTCCCCGTGTCCCCCACACCCCATGTCCCCCCGTGGCCCCACATCCCCCGGAGCCCCCTGTCCCCATGTCCCCATAGAACTACGTCCCTGTGTCCCCACGTCCCCCGGAGCCCCGTGTCCCCATAGAACTACATCCTCCCCCCGTCTCCCCCGGAGCCCCACGTCCCCGTGTCCCCCGTGGCACTGCATCCCTGTGCCCCCATCTCCCCACGTCCCCCTGTCCCCTGACCCCACGTCCCCGCGTCCCACATCCCTGTGTCCCCATACACCCCCACAACCCTGTGTCCCATGTCCCCGTATCCCCGTGTCCTCATATCCCCATATCCCCATGTCCCCGTGTCCCCACATCCCCATATCCCCACATCCCCGTGTCCCCATGTCCCACATCGCCATGTCCCCATGTCCCACATCCCCACGTCCCCGTGTCCCCATATCCCCCTGTCCCCATATCCCTGTGACCCTGTGTCCTTCCATCCCGGCATCCCCGGATCCCCCTGTCCCCCTGTCCCTGTGTCCCCGGATCCCCATTCTGCACATCCCCATGTCCCCGTGTCACGTACCCCCGTGTCACGTACCCCCATGTCACGTACCCCCATGTCCCCGTATCCCCCTGTACCTCCAGTCCCCATGTCCCCCTGCCCCGTATCCCCATGTCCCCATATTCCCATGTCCCCGTATCCCCATGTCTCCATGTCCCCATGTCCCCATGTTCCCATGTCCCCATGTCACATACCCCCATGTCCCCGTATCCCCTTGTACCTCAAGTCCCCATGTCCCTGTATCCCCATATCCCCGTGTCCCTGTATCCCCGTATCCCCATGTCCCTGTATCCCTGTATCCCCATGTCTCCATGTCCCCATGTCCCCGTGTCCCTGTATCCCTGTGTCTCCATGTCCCTGTGTCCCCGTATCCCCATGTCCCTGTATCCCCGTATCCCTGTATCCCCATGTCCCTGTGTCCCCATGTTCCTGTATCCCCGTGTCCCCACGTCCCCGTGTCCCCACGTCCCCGTATCCCCATGTCCCCGTGTCCCCGTATCCCCATGTCTCCATGTCCCTGTGTCCCTGTATCCCCATGTCCCCGTATCCCCATGTCCCTGTATCCCCGTGTCCCCATGTCCCTGTGTCCCTGTATCCCCATGTCCCCACATCCCCGTGTCCCCGTGTCCCCATATCCCTGTGTCCCCCTATCCCCATATCCCCGTGTCCCCATGTCCCTGTATCCCCATGTCCCCGTATCCCCGTGTCCCCTTATCCCCGTGTCCCCATGTCCCCGTGTCCCCGTATCCCCATGTCCCCGTATCCCCATGTCCCCGTATCCCCGTGTCCCCTTATCCCCGTGTCCCCATGTCCCTGTATCCCCATATCCCCGCGTCCCCGTGTCACGTACCCCCATGTCCCCCCTCTCCCCCCAGCGCAGGGGGACCTCGAGGGACAGAGGGGCACAGCAGCCCCCCCCCCGCAGTGTCGTCCCCCCCCAGCCCCGAGGGTCCCCGCAGCCCCGGGGGAGGGAGGCCTGAGGCCCCCCCAGGAGCCAAGTCCCAAATAGGGACCCCCCCATGGCGGTGGGGGGCACCCGAGCACTCCCCGCTCTTCCTGGGCCCCCCCCAACTGGTGTAACGAGGCCGGGGGGGTCTCAGCCCGGCGCTGGGTGGGTGGGTGGGGGGGGTTAATCCCCCCCCGCCGTGGGTTTGGGTCCCCGGGGACGGGGCCGTTCAAGGGCGTTTGGGTCGGGGGGGGTGGAGCGTCCCCGTGTCCCCCCACCCCGTCCCCACGGGGGGCAACGGGGACCCCCGAGCGCTGGGTTGGTGGCCCCGGATGGGCTGTGGGTTAACCAGGCTGCGGGTTAACCGGGCTGTGGGTTAGTCACCCTGGGTTAGCTGGGACCAGAGAGTGCCTCCACTGGGTTAACCAGGCTGAGGGTTAACCAGGCTGAGGGTTAACCAGGCTGTGGGTTAACCGGGCTATGGGTTAACTGGGCTGTGGGTTAACCAGGCTGTGGGTTAACCGGGCTGTGGGTTAACCGGGCTGTGGGATAACCAGGCTGTGGGTTAGTCACCCTGGGTTAGCTGGGACCAGAGAGTGGCTCCACTGGGTTAACCGGGCTGTGGGTTAACCAGGCTGCGGGTTAACCAGGCTGCAGGTTAATAATCAGGCTGCGGGTTAACCAGGCTGCAGGTTAGTCACCCTGGGCTAGCTGGGATCATAGAGTGCCTCCACTGGGTTAACAAGGCTCTGGGTTAACCGGGCTGAGGGTTAACCAGGCTGTGGGTTAACCACGGCTGCAGGTTAACTGGGCTGTGGGTTAACCAGGCTGTGGGTTAGTCACCCTGGGTTAGCTGGGACGATAGAGTGGCTCCACTGGGTTAACCGGGCTGCGGGTTAACCGGGCTGTGGGTTAACCGAGCTGTGGGTTAGCCACCCTGGGCTAGCTGGGACCGCAGCGTGGCTGTGCTGGGCGACCCGGGCCGTGGGTTAGTCACGCCGGATTAGCCGGGCTGCGGATTAGCTACGCTGGATTAGCGGGGTGCGGATTAGCCACGGTGGATTGGCCGCACCCGTATAACCGGGTGTGGGTTATCCCGGGTGTGGGTTATCCCGGTTGTAGGTTATCTGGGCTGTGGGTTACCCGGGTGTGGGTTATCCCGGGTGTGGGTTATCCCGGGTGTGGGTTACCCGGGGCGCAGGTTATCCCAGCTGCAGGGTAATCTGCCTGCGGATTAACCCCGCTGTGGGTTAACCAGGCTGCAGGATAACTGGTCTGGGGGTCACCCGGGTGTGGGTTAACCGGGCTGTGGGTTACCCCTGGAGTGGGTTAACCGGGCTGTGGGTTACCCCTGGTGGGGGTTAACCAGGCCATGGGTTACCCGGGTGCGGGTTAATCAGGCCATGTGTTACCCCTGGTAGGGGTTAACCAGCTTGTGGGTTACCCGGGTGTGGGTTAACCAGGCTGTGGGTTACCCCTGGTGGGGGTTAACCGGGCTGGGAGCTGCCCAGGCTGCAGGTTAACGGGGCTGGGGGTTAACGAGGCTCTGGATTAACGAGGCTCTGGGTTAACGAGGCTCTGAGTTAATGAGGCTGGGGGTTAACGAGGTTACCGGGGTGGGTTGGAGGGGGCTGCGGTTACCGGGGGGGGCCGCGGTGGCTTCTCCGATGGCTACGGGGGGGCTGAGCCGTGGGGACGCCGTGGGGGGGACACCCCCCCCCCACCCCCCCCCGCCCTTATCCATGGGGCACCCGCGCCCGTGGGCACCTCGAAAAAGGGCCAAACCGGGCTTTTTCCACCCGTTTCTGGCGGGGGTGGGGGGGGGGGGTGGGAAAATCTGCTTTTTCGCCTCCGCCGTCGGCTGAACGAGGGTTGGGCAGCGCTTGGGGGGGGGTGGGAGGAGGAAACACCCCCAAAAAATCACCATTTTGAGGTCCCCCCCGGTGCTTCAGGGGGGTGTGGGGGGCGAGATGAGGCTCCCCATGGCCGGGGTTGGGGGGGGGGGGGGGCGGCCACGACTCCTGTCATCTTCCCCCCCCCCCCGGCGTGTCCCGGGTGGTGGCGTGAAGGGGCGCGGGGCCTAAATTTGGGGTCAAAGCGGGTGGATACGGGGGTGTGGGATTGGAAGGGGGGGACTGGGGGGGGGTGGGTGGCGGTGATGGGGGGGGGCCCTCCCCCCCACAGCTCCCAACCACCCCGGGACCCCCGTCGGGGGGGGGGGGGGGGGCCGCGCTGGCGTCGGGGCGCGCGGGGCCCTGCATGTTAACGAAGGGCTTCGTCAAAGCGCCTTTGTGCCCCGCCAGCTCCATTGAGGCCTCGCCGCCGGGGCGCACAATGGCCCCACTGTCCCCGTCCCCCCCCCCCCATCCCCGGGGGGGGGTGCGTGTGTGTGTGTGTGTCCCCCACCTCGCCTCGCACAGCCGCCCCACACCCCCACGGCACCTGCCCCACCGCCGGCCGCAGCCCCCCCCGGCCCTGCCATCAACGCCACCATGGGGGTCCCGCTTCCCCCATTCCCCCCCCCCCACCCCCCCCCAGTTGCCACCAGTATGATGCCAGCGCCCCAGTTTGGGGATGGAGGTTGTGGCGGGGGGGGGAACTGGCGGGGAGCCCGGCCATGGCTGGCACCGGGTGTGGGAACGGTGCCCGGGCTGGTGGTGCCAGCGGGACGCGGCGAGATGGAGGAGGAGGCTGGGGGGGGGACGGACAGGGGGGACAGGGACGTGTCCCCCTGTGTGTGTGTGTCGTGTCCCCCACCCACCCACCCCCCAAATTGGGGACTGGATCCCTGCGCTCGCCCCCAGCGTGGGAGCGTCGCTGGAGAAGGGGGAGGGAAACTGAGGCACGGCGGCGAGGGGGGGGGGGGGGGGGCGGTGTGGGGGGGTGTTAATGGGTAACCCGTCGTGCCCGCGGGCACCGTCCCCGCGTCGGGAACAAGCGCCGGCTTGTCACAACCCGTGTCCCCGCAGGCCGGGGGGCACGGGGGCACGCGCCTTCCCCCCCCCCCCCCCACCCCTGCCGGCAGCCGTGCGAGACGCGGTGACCCCAAAAAATGAAGGGCGAGGGGGGGGGCGGGGGGTGGGGGCAGAGACCCCAAAGAGGGGCCTGGGGACCTCGAGGAGGGGGGTGAGACACCCCAGAAGGGGGGCAGGGGATACTGGAGTGCGCAGAGACACCCCCCCCCCCCAAAAAAAGAGAGTGTGGGGACCCCAAAGGTGGATGCGGGGACCCTGAGGGTGGGAAACCCCCCCAAAAAGGGGGGGGTCTGAGCCCTAAAGAGGGTGCAGGGACCCCAGAGGGGACTTTGTGGGGGTGCAGGGACCACGGTGTCCCCCCCGGGGATGCGGCTGGGGACGTGCTGGTGCCTGTCGCTGCCCGGTATGGGCAGAGCGCTGGGGACAGGGTGGCTTTGGGGACACATGGTGGCTCTGGGGACCCTCAGCAGCCCCAGGACACACGGGGACTCTGGGGACAGGGTGGCTTTGGGGACACACGGTGGCTCTGGGGATCCCCACCAGCTCCAGGACACACGGGGACTCTTGGGCCAAGGTGGCTTTGGGGACCCCCAGCAGCTCCAGGACACAGGGTGACACTGGGGACATGGTGGCTTTGGGGACATGGTGGCTCTAGGGACCCCCAGCAGCCCCAGGACACATGGGGACTCTTGGGACAGGGTGGCTTTGGGGACACACCGTGGCTTTGGGGACCCGCAGCAGCCCCAGGACACCCAGGGACTCTGGGGACAGGGTGGCTTTGGGGACACACCGTTGCTTTGTGGACCACCAGCAGCTCCAGGACACAGGGTGACTCTGGGGACATGGTGGCTCTGGGGACTCCCAGCAGCCCCAGGACACGGTGACTCTTGGGGCCAGGGTGGCTTTGGGGACACACAGTGGCTTTGGGGACAGCCAGCAGCTCAGTCCCCGGTGCCACCGTCCCCCTCTGCCTTTCACCGGGAGGGGACGCGGCGCGGGCTGGACGGTAGCAGTGCCACCCGCTTCCCCCCGGCCTTGGCGAGCGCAGGGACACCGGGCTCCGAGGAGACCCCCCAGGGTGCCACCGTGCCCCCGGTGTCCCCGGCGTCCCCGGTGTCCCCGGCACGCTGCCCTTGCCGCATCCGTGGCGGAAGCCGTGGCGGGGCCAAACGCTGGCGTGGGCTGAAAAGGCCTTTTCTGTGGGGGCGGCGGTGGCCGGGGCTGGCAGGGGACAGGGGACGGGGACAGGGACGGAAATGCGCCTGGCGCTGCCACCAGCCGTTTGTCCCTGTCACCTTCCATTCATCCCCCTTCCTCTTCCTCCCACCGGGCCGGGATCCCTCCCCACGGGATGGCGGGGAGCTGGGGGTGGGGGGAGCTGCCAGGGGACACGAGGGGACGGGGATGGGTTGGGAGAGGGACGGAGGGTGGCAGGGGACAGAGGGACAGCAGGGACGGTGGCTGCAGGAGGGGTGGGAGCGACAGCAGCCCCCATCTCTGAGGTGCCACGAATCTGTCAGGTCTCCACGGCCGGGCCAGGGTCCCCTACGTGCTCCGTGTCCCCCCCCTATGCGCTCTGTGTCCCCACGGTGCCTGGGGACAGCGGGGGGGGGGGGGGGGGGCTCTGCCCTGAGCACCCCCCTGACGTGAGATGAGTCCTCCCGGCCTCAGCCCCCGCCTGCCCGCTGCTGCCAGGAGGGGGGTGTGTCGTCCCCCCCCCCCCCAGCTCCCACGCCCACCCCTCCGTGCCCCACTGCACCCCACAGCTATCGCTGTGCCCCACATCCTTCCCCTCCACCTGCCACCCCCTCAGCTCCAGCCCATCCACCCAACGGACACCCAACTGTCCTCACCCCCCGGCCGTCCCCTCTGTCCCTCCACCCGTCCCCCAGGGCCAAGAAATTCCTTTGCTCATCCATCCATCCATCCTCTTACCTACACCCCATCCATCCATCACCCATCCATCCATCATCCATCCATCATCCATCCTCTTACCTACACCCCATCCATCACCCATCCATCCATCCATCATCCATCCATCATCCATCCTCTTACCTACACCCCATCCATCCATCATCCATCCATCCATCATCCATCCTCTTACCCACACCCCATCTATCAATCCTTCCATCCATCCATCCATCCATCCATCCATCTTCTCTGTCCATTCTCTCCATCCTCTCCTTCATCCCTCCCTTGATCCTTCTTCTCCATCCATCTTCCCATCCATCCCTCTCCTCCATCCCTCCCTTGCTCCATCTTCTCCATCCCTCTTCATCCATCCATCCATCCTCCCTCTTACCACACTCCATCCATCTTCTCTATCCATCCTCTGCAACTGTCAGTCTCCATCCCTCTTCATCCCTCCCTTGATCCTTCTTCTCCATCCCTCTTCCCATCCATCCATCCATCCATCCATCCATCCATCCCTTTTCTCTGTCCATCCCCTCCGTCTTCTCCATCCCTCGTCATCCATCTTCTCTATCCATCCTCTCCATCTGTCAGTCTCCATCCCTCTTCATCCCTCCATTGATCCTTCTTCTCCATCCCTCTCTCCTCCATCCCTCTCTTGCTTCGTCTTCTCCATCCCTCTTCATCTATCCATTGATCCTTCTTCTCCATCCCTCTTCCCATCCATCCATCCATCCATCCATCCCTTTTCTCTGTCCATCCTCTCTGTCTTCTCCATCCCTCTTCATCCATCTTCTCTATCCATCCTCTCCATCCCTCGTCATCCCTCCATTGATCCTTCTTCTCCATCCATCTTCCCATCCATCCCTTTTCTCTATCCATCCTCTCCATCTGTCAATCTTCTCCATCCCTCTTCCTCCATCCGTCCATCTTCTCTATCCATCCTCTGCAACTGTCCATCTTCATCTCTCTTCATCCCTCCATTGATCCTTCTTCTCCATCCATCTTCCCATCCATCCATTGATCCATCTTCCCATCCACCTTCCCATCCGTCCTTCCCTCGCTCCGTCTTCTCCATCTTCTCCATCCCTCCGCCCACTGACTCAACACCCACCACCACCACCTCCACTCTCTCCCCGGCAGCCCCTCCTCACCTCCCCTCCCATCACGGCCTCTTCCAGATGACGTCGGCCACCAAGGTGTACTACAGCCAGACCACGCAGACCGACAGCCGCCCGCTCATCGGCTCGGGGCTGCGCCGGCGCCGGGTGATGACCAAGGATGGCCGCAGCAACGTGCGGATGGAGCACATCGCCGACAAGCGCTTCCTGTACCTCAAGGACCTGTGGACCACCTTCATCGACATGCAATGGCGGTACAAGCTCATCCTCTTCTCCGCCACCTTCGCCGGCACCTGGTTTGCCTTTGGCGTCATCTGGTACCTGGTGGCCGTGGTCCACGGGGACCTGCTGGAGTTCGACCCGCCGGCCAACCACACGCCGTGCGTCATGCAGGTGCACACCCTCACTGGCGCCTTCCTCTTCTCCCTGGAGTCCCAGACCACCATTGGCTACGGCTTCCGCTACATCAGCGAGGAGTGTCCCCTTGCCATCGTCCTGCTCATCACCCAGCTGGTCCTCACCACCATCATGGAGATCTTCATCACCGGCACATTCCTGGCCAAGATCGCCCGGCCCAAGAAACGCGCCGAGACCATCAAGTTCAGCCAAAACGCGGTGGTGGCCCAACACAACGGCAAGACCTGCCTGATGATCCGCGTGGCCAACATGCGCAAGAGCCTCCTCATCGGCTGCCAGGTGACGGGCAAACTCCTCCAGACCCACCTCACCAAGGAGGGCGAGAGCGTCCGCCTCAACCAGGTCAACGTGGACTTCCAGGTGGACACTTCCTCCGACAGCCCCTTCCTCATCCTGCCCCTCACCTTCTACCACGTGGTGGACGACGCCAGCCCCTTCCGGGACATGGCCCTCCGGACGGGCGAAGGCGACTTCGAGCTGGTGGTCATCCTCAGCGGCACCGTGGAGTCCACCAGCGCCACGTGCCAAGTGCGCACCTCCTACCTGCCCGAGGAGATCCTCTGGGGCTACGAGTTCACCCCGGCCATCTCCCTCTCGGCCAGCGGCAAGTACGTGGCCGACTTCAGCCTCTTCGACCAGGTGGTGAAGGTGACGGCGCCCTGTTGCCTCCACGAGACCGTCCGGTTCGGGGACCCCGAGAAGGTGAAGCTGGAGGAGTCCCTGCGGGAGGCAGCGGAGCGAGAGCGGGAGGGGGCCCCCCTGAGCGTGCGCATCAGCAACGTCTGAGTGCCCGCCGGGACGCCGCCGACGCCGCCAGAGGTGCCACCAGCCCCGGAGATGCCACCAGCCCCTGGAGGTGCCACCAGCCCCAGAGATGCCACCACTGCTGGAGATGCCACCAACCCTGGAGATGCCCAGTGCTGGAGGTGCCACAAGCCCTGGAGATGCCCACTGCTGGAGGTGCCACCAGCCCAAGATGCCACCAGACACTGGGGGTGCCACCAGCCCCTGGAGATGCCACCAATGCTGGAGGTGCCACCAGCCCCTGGAGATGCCACCAGCCCAAGATGCCACCAGACGCTGGAGGTGCCACCAACCCCAGAGATGCCACAAGTCCCTGGAGATGCCACCAGCCCAAGATGCCACTAGCCCCTGGAGATACCACTAGACAGTGGAGGTGCCACCAGCCCCTGGAGATGCCACCAATGCTGGAGGTGCCACCAGCCCAAGATGCCACTAGTCCCTGGAGATGCCACCACTGCTGGAGGTGCCACAAGCCCCCGGAGATGCCACAAGCCCTGAAGATGCCACCACTGCTGGAGATGCCACCAGCCCAAGATGCAACTAGCCCCTGGAGATGCCACCAGCCCCTGGAGGTGCCGCCAGCCCCGGAGGTGCCACTAGTCCCTAGAGGTGCCACCACTGCTGGAGGTGCCACCAGCCCCAGATGCCACCAGCCCCTGGAGGTGCCACCAGCCCCAGAGATGCCACCACTGCTGGAGGTGCCACCAGCCCCTGGAGGTGCCACCAGCCCTCAGAGAAGCCACCGGCTCTTCCCTCCGTCCCATTATCCCAGGCCATTTCACCCCTTGGGTGCTCGCCCACCGGCTGGTGGGGTGTCATCCCCTGTCCCAAGCCCCTGGGGACAGGACTGTCCCCGTCCCCCCTCCCCTAAAGCTCCGCTAACACCAGCCGGAGGCCCCTGGCCCCACCGCAGGTCACAACCCTGCGGGGAGATGCTGTCCCCAGGGCGGGGGGGGACGACACACAAAGACTCGGCCACCTCCAGCCCCCAGGGACGGATATGGCCACCTCCCGCCCCCGGGGACAGCGGGGGGGCCACCACTTCTTGCCAGCCGGGAGCCATCTCGCTGCCCCGTCCCACCCCGGGCTGAGACCCGAGGCCGCTCGCTGCACGTGTGGAGGGACACGTGCACGTGGGAGGCTCAGGCCGAAGCAGGGGGGGGCACGCACACCCCCCCCAGCCCCCCCCTTCGCCCTCCCCACAGCACCCAGCCCCCCGGGGACGCCCGGGCTCATCGCATGCTCCACCGGGGAAACTGAGGCAGGAGAAGCCCCCCTGACCCCCCCCCCCCCCTCCTCCAGCAGCCCCCCCTCGCCTCCGCGGCTGCCGGGGCCGGGGGGGGGGGTGGGGGGGACATACACACACACACACTGGGGCGTCACCGATAATCGGACGCGGCTGCGGCGCCGCGTCCCCCCCACCTCCGGGCTGGGGACCCCCCCCCCCAAGCCCCGTCGCTGCTGCTAACGTAGAGCTCTGCTATTAACGCGCGGCCCCGGCTGCCCCCCCCCGGCCCCCCCCGCCCCCGCTGCGCTGAGGCCAGGTGATACATATACATACGTATATATATAAATATATATATATATAGTGCGACTAATCTATATATATATAACGGGGAAGGAAAGTGTCGTGTGTGTCCCCCCCTCCCCCCCCCTCCCCAGCACAGAACTGGCTCTCCGGAGCCCCCCCCCTCCCCCCCCCGGGGTCTCGTCCTCGATTTGGGGGGAGAAAAAGCGAAGCTGTTACTAAATAAAGGTTACGTTGACGGCGGGGAAGGGCTCTGCCGCCTGCGCCGGAGCTGGGGGGGGGGGATCCCAATGTCCCCAGGGTCCCCCCCCCTCAACCCCAAAAGCAGGTGGGGGGGGGTGGGGGGGGAGAAGAGCCATTTCCCCCCCCGCCCCCCTCCCCCGGAAGGGCACTGGGCGCTCGGTACGAGGACACAGGTTTATTTATTTCCAGTGGCCACGGGCTCGGTCTGGCCCCCCCCCCCCGCAGCTGCCCAGGACAGGGGGGCAACTGGGACCAGTGGGAGGCTGGGACTGGTTCGCTCCCACCCCCCCAGGAGAGCTAGGGGCAGGCGGGGGGGACGGGGACGTGGGGTTACACCAGCCCCCACTGCAGCCCTGTCCCCTCCGTGGCCGAGAAACCCCCCCCCCCCCCCCCCCGGGGACACGGGGACGTCCCCAAAGGGCAGCAGTCCCTGCGTGGGGACACGGGTCCTGCTGGGTGGGTGGGGGGGACGGGACAGGAGACCTAACACCCCACCCCCCCAAAAAAAAAAACAAAACCCACCATCTGAGGTGACTGCAAAGGCACCGGGTGATACTTAAAAAAACCCCAAAAAACCAAAAAAATAACAATTAAAAATCACGGCGTAGCTACAGTAATTGGGGAACATTTACAGGAGCCGGTGGCACGGCCGGAGCTTCACACCAGGAAGGAGGACGTCTGCTTGAACTCTCCCTGCGGGGACAAAGGGGACGTTAAGGGTGACGGGGGAGCCGGGGGGGGGGACACGCCGCCGCCACACACGAGGGGTGCCGTGGGTGGGGACAGCCCGGGTGGCTCTGCCACCGTCCCCCGGGAGAGCGGGACACGGTGCCCAGCGGCCCGTCTCGCCCCGAGAAGGACAAAGAGAAGGGAGGCTGGGGACAGGGGTGGCACCCGCGAGCCCCAGGGGACCCCTTAGGGCACCCCCGGGGGGAGGTGACGGTGCCACCCGCAGCCGGGTGGCACCGTCATGTCACCGCCCCGCTCCCGGCCGTACTCACTTCGCTGCGGTGCGAGGGCTGGCTGTAAATCACCTTCTTGCCGGCGGCGCTGCGGAAAGCGGGAACATCGGGAGAGACGTCACGTTGCCCGGAGTTCTCCCCCCACCCCCCCCCAACCACCACCACCATCACCCCCAGCCCCGTCAACCTTGTCCCCCACCCTGAGCGCCCGGTGACACTCCAGGCACCTTCCCAGCCCGTTGTTGGCGGTGGCGGGGGAAGAGACCACCCGTCCCCACCGGCGGAGGAAGAGGAGGCCGCCGGGAGGGAGGCAGCAGCGTCACGGCTTCACTTACTCTTTTCTCTCTGAAATAAAAGCAGCAGAAGGGGGGTTTTAGGGGGGGACATCGGGGAGGGGGGGGGGTGACAGCTGAGGGGAGGCAGGGGGGGGGACATCACTCACTGCTGAAGAATCCCCGGCTGTAGGCAAACCAGACGCCGAAGGCCGCGAGCCCCAGCACCATCAGCAGCACCACGACGGCGGCCACGATGCCGCCGACGTTGACTTCGCCTGGAAAAAAGGGGATGTGGGAGAAGGGGGGGCCGGGGGGAACACACACACACACAAGGGGATCCCAGCGCGGACACCCACCGAAATCCCGGTGTGAGGGGTCCCTGCTCCGGGGTGGGGGAAGGGGTGGGGGGCAGCATCAAAGCCAGACGCCGTTTGGGGGTGAATCGGGCCACCCAGTTGAGTTTTACCCGTCCCCGGGGGCAACTTTCCCCCCCCGCCCCCGCCCCCCGGCCCCCAGCACCGCGCCGAGGGCTTATTTCAGCCCGGGGCTGTGCGGCGGGGTCATTAATACCCCCGTTAATTAACGTCATTAAACCCAGAAGGGTGAAGGGGTGATGGCGTGTGTGTGTCCCCCCCCCCACCAAAACGACCTGTGCCGGACGCAGCGCGGGCAGAGCTTGGAAAAGCCCCACGGTGTTGGGCGGGGGGGGTCAGGGGGGGGGTAAAGGAAAAGGGGGGGGACAACACCGGCCTCCGCTGCCGTTCCTTACTGGCTTCCATGCGGAAAACGTCCGATTTCTGGGGGGCGCCCACGTTGTTGGTGGCCTCGCAGTAGTAGTCGCCGGTGTCGAAGCTGCTGAGGGGCTCGAAGATCTAAGAGGGGAGCGGGGAGATGAGCCGGGGTGGGGGGGGAAGGAAGGCGGCGGCGGCGGCTGCAAGGGGGTGTGTGTGTGGGGGGGGTTCCCCAGCGCTCACCAGTTCCCCCGTGGCGGAGTCCAGGGTGTAGGAGGAATTTCGGAAGGTGGGGCTGGTTTTGGGGTCGGCGGGCATCAACATGCTGTCGCGGTACCAGAGGAAGGTGGGGGGCGGCGAGCCGTCCGTCTCGGTGCAGCGCAGCACGGTCTTGCTGCCGATGGTGGCCGAGGTGGGGACGTGGGCCACCGGCTTCGAGGGGGGGACTACCAGAATATGGCGTCAGGGAGGCGTTTGCAGGGCACGGGACGGCAGTGCCAGCGGCCTCACGGTGGCAGGGACAAGGCTGAGCTTGTGGAGGCCAAGGTGGGGACATGGGCCACCAGTTTGGAGGGGGGGACTACCAGAATATGGCGTCAGGGAAGCGATCACAGGGCACGGGGCAGCGGTGCCAGCGTCCTCCCACCTGGATGTCCCCACCTGGCAGCAGGGACAAGGCTGAGGTGGGGATGTGGACCACCAATTTCAAGGGGAGGACTACCAGAATATGGTGTCGGGGAGGTGTTTGCAGGGCACGGGACGGCAGTGCCAGCGTCCTCCCGGTGGCAGGGACAAGGCTGAGCTTGTGGTGGCCAAGGTGGGGACATGGGCCACCACTTTGGAGGGGGGGACTACCAGAATATGGCGTCAGGGGGTGTTTGCAGGGCACGGGATGGTGGTGCCAGCGTCATCCCACCTGGCTATGTCCACCTGGCAGCGGGGACAAGGCCGAGGTGGGGATGTGGGCCACCAATTTCAAGGGGAGGACTACCAGAATATGGTGTCGGGGAGGTGTTTGCAGGGCACGGGACGGCGGTGCCAGCGTCCTCCCGGTGGCAGGGACAAGGCTGAGCTTGTGATGGCCAAGGTGGGGACATGGGCCACCACTTTGGAGGGGGGGACTACCAGAATATGGCGTCAGGGGGTGTTTGCAGGGCATGGGACGGCGGTGCCAGCGTCATCCCAGCAGTGGGGACAAGGCTGAGCTCATGGTGGCCAAAGTGGGGACATGGGCCACCGGTTTGGAGGGGGGGACTACCAGAATATGGCGTCAGGGAAGCGCTCGCAGGGCACGGGGCAGCGGTGCCAGCGTCCTCCCCCATGGCTGTCCCCACCTGGCAGCGGG
This sequence comes from Chroicocephalus ridibundus, assembly GCF_963924245.1. Lineage (NCBI taxonomy): Eukaryota > Metazoa > Chordata > Aves > Charadriiformes > Laridae > Chroicocephalus > Chroicocephalus ridibundus. The sequence continues at coordinate 2,873,519 of NC_086304.1, read as the reverse complement.
GACAAGGCCGAGGTGGGGATGTGGGCCACCAATTTCAAGGGGAGGACTACCAGAATATGGTGTCGGGGAGGTGTTTGCAGGGCACGGGACGGCGGTGCCAGCGTCCTCCCGGTGGCAGGGACAAGGCTGAGCTTGTGATGGCCAAGGTGGGGACATGGGCCACCGGTTTGGAGGGGGGGACTATCAGAATATGGCGTCAGGGGGTGTTTGCAGGGCATGGGACGGCGGTGCCAGCGTCATCCCAGCAGTGGGGACAAGGCTGAGCTCATGGTGGCCAAAGTGGGGACATGGGCCACCGGTTTGGAGGGGGGGACTACCAGAATATGGCGTCAGGGAAGCGCTCGCAGGGCACGGGGCAGCGGTGCCAGCGTCCTCCCCCATGGCTGTCCCCACCTGGCAGCGGGGACAAGGCCAAGGTGGGGATGTGGGCCACCAATTTCAAGGGGAGGACTACCAGAATATGGTGTCGGGGAGGTGTTTGCAGGGCACGGGACGGCGGTGCCAGCGTCATCCCAGCAGTGGGGACAAGGCTGAGCTCATGGTGGCCAAAGTGGGGACATGGGCCACCGGTTTGGAGGCGGGGGGACACACACACACGGGACCAGCAAAGCCCGGCAAAGGGATAATGGAGGAGAGGGGTGTTTGGGGGGCGGGGGGGGGCGCACCTTGGACGATGAGGTTGACCTCGGACTTGGCGATCTGGCTGCCGTCCCCCACCACCTCGCAGATGTACTTCCCCGTGTCCTCCCGCGTCACCGTGCCGAAGTGGATGCTGGTGGGGGAAAACCGGACCCGGTCCTTGTAGGGATCTGCCGGGAGAGAGAGAGGAGACGGGGCTGGGAACCGGAGGGAGGGAGGGAGGGAGACAGATGGGGGGGGGGCAGGAGGGGGGGGGGGACACACACACGTACCTGTCAGCTGTCCCCCGTAGTAGAAGAGGACGAGCGAGGAGCCCTTCTGGAATTTCCACTCGATGCGGGGGTTGTTCCAGCCGGAGCGATACGCCAAGCAGGGGATGTCGGTGGCTGCCGGGGGAGAGCGACGCTGGGGGGGGGCCGTGCCACCATGCCACGGAGGGTGACAATCCAAACCGGGGACCCCCAAACCCCTTCCCACATGGCAACC
>NC_086304.1:2800214-2872194 GCF_963924245.1 Chroicocephalus ridibundus | reverse complement strand
CCCCCCTCCCCCCGGCCCGTGTTCCCCCCCCCCCGCTCCGTGTCACCGCCCCCCCCCCCCCGGGTCTGTCGCCCCGGCCCCCCCAAGTCCGTGTGTCCCCCCCCGCTCCGTGTCCCCCCCGCCCCCCCAAGTCCGTGTCCCCCCCCCCCCGCGCTCCGTGTGTCCCCCCCCCCCCCCAGGTCTGTCGCCCCCCCAAGTCCGTGTCCCCCCCCCCCCGGCCCGTTCCCCCCCCCCCGTCTGTGTGTGTCCCCAGTCTGTGTAGTCCCCCCCCCGCGGTCCGTGTCGTCCCCCCCTCCGGGTCTGTCATCGTGCCCCCCCCCCCCCCCCCCCCCCCAACCTCGTGTCCGCCCCCCCCCGGCCCCGCACTCACCGCTCGCCCCGCGGCCGCCGCTCCCGCCGGGCCGCGCAGGCTGCGCGCATGGCGCCGGGGGGGGGCCAAACCGGGGGGGGGGGGCCAAACCGGGGTGGGGGGGGGGGTGCTCAGGGCCCGGCCGCGCAGGATCGCCCCCCCCCCCCCCCCCCCCCCCAACACCTCCCCTGGTCCCGGTGTCCGTGTGTGTGTCCCCCCCCCCCCCCCCTTCCCCCCCCGCGCCGTTCCCCGGCAACGGCTGCGCGCGGCTAAAAATACCGAAATCCTCACCAAAAACCCGCCCCCCCCCCCCACCCCCCGGCCGCCCGGACCCGCCCCCCCCTCCCCCGCCCCCGCAGTTATGGGGGGGGGGGGGGGCAGGTGCGCACACCTGCGGGGGGGGGGGGGACACACACGGACGGGGACACACGCGTGTGACACTGAGAACGCCCCCGGGGGGGCACACGAGATCCGCCCCCCCCCCCAACCCCCCCCGCGCTGGCCCAGGCACCGCATTGGGAGCCGCAGCTGAGCCACACTAGCCCAGGCCTCTCCCTTGCTAGCCCAGAGCCCCCCCGCCGCTGCCCACCAGCCCAGGCCCTCTCTCACTAGCCAAGCTCCCCCACCACCACTAGCCCAGAGCCCCCCCTCACTAGCCCAGGGCCCCCTCACTAGCCCAGGCCCTTCCCTCACTAGCCCAGAGCCCCCCCTCACTAGCCCAGGGCCCCCTCACTAGCCCAGGCCCTCTCTCACTAGCCAAGCTCCCCCCCCTCACTAGCCCAGAGGCCCCCCTCACTAGCCGGGGACCATTCACTAGCCCAGAGCCCCCCTTCACTAGCCCAGGGGCGCCCCTCACTAGTCCAGGCCCTTCCCTCACTAGCCTAGCTCCCCCCCACTAGCCCAGGCCCTCTCTCACTAGCCAAGCTCCCCCCCTCACTAGCCCAGAGGCCACCCCTCACTAGCCCGGGGACCCTTCACTAGCCCAGAGCCCCCCCTCACTAGCCCAGGGCCCCCTCATTAGTCCAGGCCCTTCCCTCACTAGCTCAGGGCTACCTTCACTAGCCCAGGCCCCCTCTCACTACCCAATCTCCCCCCCCTCACTAGCCCAGGGCCCCCCATCACTAGCCCAGCACTTCCCATCATTAGCCCAGCTCCCCCCATCACAGCCAGGACCCCCCAGCACCATCCAGGACCCCCATCACTAGCCAGGGCTCAGTGGTCACTAGCCAGGCCCCCCTGCCGTCGGTGGCCCAGGCCCCTCAGTCGGTGGCCAGGCCCTCCCCCGGTGCCTCCGGGAGCCCCCACGCCTCCCCGGCCCCCCCCCGGGCGGACAAAGGCGCTTTGTACCGCGGCCCTGGGGAACCGGCCCCGGCCCGGGAACAGCGGGGCCTTGTGTGGGGCGGCCGCGACGCCGCGACCCACGGACCTACAGCCCCACGGACCCACACCCCACGCTCCCACAGCCCCACAGCTCCGTGCCCCACGCTCCCACGGACCCCCGGTCCCAAAGACCCACGGCCCCACAGCTCCACGCCCCACGGACCCACGGTCCCAAAGACCCACGGGTCCGCACCCCATGGACCCACGGACCCGCACCCCATGGACCCACGGACCCCCAGCCCACAGCCCCACAGCTCCGTGCCCCACGCTCCCACGGACCCACGCTCCCAAAGACCCACATCCCTATGGCCCCACGGCCCCACGGCCCCACATTCCCATGCACCCACGGTCCCAAAGACCCACGGCCCCGCACCCCACGGCCCCACAGCCCCGCAGCTCTGCGACCCACAGCCCACGGCCCCACAAGCTCCCTGTCCCCCCACCCCCGCTGCCCCCCCCGCAATTAGCAGCATCGGGGCGGGCGTTGCCCCCCCGGGGGGGTGCTGCTGTGGGGGGTGTGTGTGTGTGTGTGTGTGTGTCCGTGTCCCTGCGCGGGTGGGTGCCCACGGGTGGACACCCCGCTCCCCTCGTCACCCCACGCACAGGGATGCTCGGGGCGAGGGGGGGGGGCGCTGCTGTGACCGGGGGTGGTGGTGGTGCTGGGGGGGGTGTCTCCGTCCGGTGCCGGTTCCGGACCCCCCCCCCCCGGTGCCGGTGGCCGCGGTCCCCTCGCCCCCCCCCCCCTCGCCCCCCGTGGCCGGTAACGTGACCCGGTGCCGGCTCGTTTTCCACCCATTAACCCCCGTCCCGCCCCCGGCGGCTCCTCCCCGCCCCGGGCCCCCTCCCCGGCCCCGCCAATCGGTGCCCCGGCGAGGCGGGGGGGGGACGGACACACGGACACACACACACACACACACACACGCGGGGGGGGCCCGTCCCGTCCCGTCCCGCCGCCGCCGCCCCGCCGAGCCATTAAAGCCCATGGGCGGCGACGGGCGGCGACCGGGCTGAGCGAGGCCGGGACCCCCCCCAAGTCCCCCCCCCCCCCAACCACCCCGAGCAAGGTAAGGGCGGCCGGGGGCGGGGGGCGCCCGGGGTGGGGCCCCGGGGGTCCCCTGTCCCCTCCGGGGCGCCCCGAGGGGCGCGGGCACCGGCCGGCGCCGCTGGACCCTCATCCGTCCCCCGCAGCCACCGGGACCCCGTCACCCCACGTCCCCACAGAACTACGTCCCCGTGTCCCCACACCCCATGTCCCCCCGTGTCCCCACGTCCCCCGGAGCCCCGTGTCCCCATAGAACTACATCCTCCCCCCGTCTCCCCCGGAGCCCCACGTCCCCGTGTCCCCCGTAGCACTGCATCCCTGTGCCCCCATCTCCCCACGTCCCCCTGTCCCCTGACCCCCACGTCCCCACGTCCCACATCCCTGTGTCCCCATACACCCCCACAACCCTGTGTCCCATGTCCCCGTATCCCCGTGTCCTCATATCCCATGTCCCCGTGTCCCCACATCCCCATATCCCCACATCCCCGTGTCCCCATGTCCCACATCGCCATGTCCCCATGTCCCCGTGTCCCCACATCCCCATATCCCCACATCCCGTGTCCCCATGTCCCACATCGCCATGTCCCATGTCCCACATCCCCACGTCCCCGTGTCCCCATATCCCCCTGTCCCCATATCCCTGTGACCCTGTGTCCTCCCATCCCGGCATCCCCGGATCCCCCTGTCCCCCTGTCCTGTGTCCCCGGATCCCCATTCTGCACATCCCCATGTCCCCGTGTCACGTACCCCCGTGTCACGTACCCCCATGTCACGTACCCCCATGTCCCCGTATCCCCCTGTACCTCCAGTCCCCATGTCCCCCTGCCCCGTATCCCCATGTCCCCATATTCCCATATCCCCGTGTCCCCGTATCCCATGCCATGTCCCCATGTCCCCGTATCCCCATGTCCCCATGTCCCCATATCCCCATGTCCCCATGTTCCCATATTCCCATGTCCCCATGTCCCCATGTCACATACCCCCATGTCCCCGTATCCCCTTGTACCTCAGTCCCCATGTCCCCGTATCCCTGTATCCCCATATCCCCATGTCCCTGTATCCCCGTATCCCCATGTCCCCGTGTCCCCATGTCCCTGTGTCCCCGTATCCCCATGTCCCTGTATCCCCGTATCCCCATGTCTCCGTGTCCCCATGTCCCCGTGTCCCTGTATCCCCGTGTCTCCATGTCCCTGTGTCCCTGTATCCCCATGTCCTGTATCCCCGTATCCCCATGTCCCTGTGTCCCATGTTCCTGTATCCCCATATCCCCATGTCCCTGTGTCCCCACGTCCCCGTGTCCCCGTATCCCCATGTCCCCGTATCCCCATGTCTCCATGTCCCTGTGTCCCCGTATCCCCATGTCCCCGTATCCCCATGTCCCTGTATCCCCGTGTCCCCATGTCCCTGTGTCCCTGTATCCCTGTGTCCCCATGTCCCCGTATCCCCATGTCCCCGTATCCCGTGTCCCCTTATCCCCGTGTCCCCATGTCCCTGTATCCCCATATCCCCGCGTCCCCGTGTCACGTACCCCCATGTCCCCCCTCTCCCCCCCAGCGCAGGGGGACCTTGAGGGACAGAGGGGCACAGCAGCCCCCCCCCCGCAGTGTCGTCCCCCCCCAGCCCCGAGGTCCCCGCAGCCCCGGGGGAGGGAGGCCTGAGGCCCCCCCCAGAGCCAAGTCCCAAATAGGGACCCCCCCATGGCGGTGGGGGACACCTGAGCACTCCCCACTCTTCCTGGGCCCCCCCCAACTGGTGTAACGAGGCCGGGGGGTCTCAGCCCGGCGCTGGGTGGGTGGGTGGGGGGGGTTAATCCCCCCCCGCCGTGGGTTTGGGTCCCCGGGGACGGGCCGTTCAAGGGCGTTTGGGTCAGGGGGGGGTGGAGTGTCCCCGTGTCCCCCACCCCGTCCCCACGGGGGGCAACGGGGACCCCGAGCGCTGGGTTGGTGGCCCCGGATGGGCTGTGGGTTAACCAGGCTGCGGGTTAACCGGGCTGTGGGTTAGTCACCCTGGGTTAGCTGGGACCAGAGAGTGCCTCCACTGGGTTAAACCAGGCTGAGGGTTAACCAGGCTGAGGGTTAACCGGGCTATGGGTTAACCAGGCTATGGGTTAACCAGGCTGTGAGTTAACCGGGCTATGGGTTAACCAGGCTATGGGTTAACCAGGCTGTGGGTTAACCGGGCTGCAGGTTAACTGGGCTGCGGGTTAACCAGGCTGCGGGTTAACCAGGCTGTGGGTTAGTCACCCTGGGTTAGCTGGGACCATAGAGTGGCTCCACTGGGTTAACCGGGCTGTGGGTTAACCAGGCTGTGGGTTAACTGGCTGCGGGTTAACCAGGCTGCGGGGTTAACCAGGCTACAGGTTAGTCACCCTGGGCTAGCTGGGATCATAGAGTGGCTCCACTGGGTTAACAAGGCTCTGGGTAACCAGGCTGTGGGTTAACTGGGCTGAGGGTTAACCAGGCTGCGGGTTAACCAGGCTGTGGGTTAGTCACCCTGGGTTAGCTGGGACCATAGAGTGGCTCCACTGGGTTAACCGGGCTGTGGGTTAACCAGGCTGTGGGTTAACTGGGCTGCGGGTTAACCAGGCTGCGGGTTAACCAGGCTACAGGTTAGTCACCTGGGCTAGCTGGGATCATAGAGTGGCTCCACTGGGTTAACCAGGCTGAGGGTTAACCAGGCTGAGGGTTAACCGGGCTGCAGGTTAACTGGGCTGTGGGTTAACCAGGCTGTGGGTTAGTCACCCTGGGTTAGCTGGGACGATAGAGTGGCTCCACTGGGTTAACCGGGCTGCGGGTTAACCGGGCTGTGGGTTAACCGAGCTGTGGGTTAGCCACCCTGGGCTAGCTGGGACCGCAGCGTGGCTGTGCTGGGCGACCCGGGCCGTGGGTTAGTCACGCCGGATTAGCCGGGCTGCGGATTAGCTACGCTGGATTAGCGGGGTGCGGATTAGCCACGGTGGATTGGCCGCACCGGTATAACCGGGTGTGGGTTATCCCGGGTGTGGGTTATCCCGGTTGTAGGTTATCTGGGCTGTGGGTTACCCGGGTGTGGGTTATCCCGGGTGTGGGTTACCCGGGGCGCAGGTTATCCCAGCTGCAGGGTAATCTGCCTGCGGATTAACCCCGCTGTGGGTTAACCCAGGCTGCAGGATAACTGGTCTGGGGGTCACCCGTGTGTGGGTTAACCGGGCTGTGAGTTACCCCTGGAGTGGGTTAACTGGGCCGTGGGTTACCCCTGGTGGGGGTTAACCAGGCCATGGGTTACCCGGGTGTGGGTTAATCAGGCCATGTGTTACCCCTGGTAGGGGTTAACCAGCTTGTGGGTTACCCGGGTGTGGGTTAACCAGGCTGTGGGTTACCCCTGGTGGGGGTTAACCGGGCTGGGAGCTGCCCAGGCTGCAGGTTAACGGGGCTGGGGGTTAACGAGGCTCTGGATTAACGAGGCTCTGGGTTAACGAGGCTCTGGGTTAACGGGCCTGGGGCTTGACGAGGCTCTGAGTTAATGAGGCTGGGGGTTAACGAGGTTACCGGGGTGGGTTGGAGGGGGCTGCGGTTACCGGGGGGGGCCGCGGTGGCTTCTCCGATGGCTACGGGGGGGCTGAGCCATGGGGACGCCGTGGAGACGCCGTGGGGGGGACACCCCCCCCCCACCCCCCCCCGCCCTTATCCACGGGGCACCTGCGCCCGTGGGCACCTCGAAAAAGGGCCAAACCGGGCTTTTTCCACCCGTTTCTGGCGGGGGTGGGGGTGGGGGGGCGGAAATCTGCTTTTTCGCCTCCGCCGTCGGCTGAACGAGGGTTGGGCAGCGCTTGGGGGGGGGGTGGGAGGAGGAAACACCCCCAAAAAATCACCATTTTGAGGTGTCCCCCCCGGTGCTGCGGGGGGGGGGTGGGGGGCGAGATGAGGGTCCCCATGGCCGGGGTTGGGGGGGGGGGGGGGGGGGCCACGACTCCTGTCATCTTCCCCCCCCCCCGGCGTGTCCCGGGTGGTGGCGTGAAGGGGCGCGGGGCCTAAATTTGGGGTCAAAGCGGGTGGATACGGGGGTGTGGGATTGGAAGGGGGGGACTGGGGGGGGGTGGGTGGCGGTGATGGGGTGGGGGGGGGGCCCTCCCCGGCTCCCAACCACCCCGGGACCCCCGTCGGGGGGGGGGGGGGGCCGCGCTGGCGTCGGGGCGCGCGGGGCCCTGCATGTTAACGAAGGGCTTCGTCAAAGCGCCTTTGTGCCCCGCCAGCTCCATTGAGGCCTCGCCGCCGGGGCGCACAATGGCCCCACTGTCCCCGTCCCCCCCCCCCTCTCCGGGGGGGGGGGTGCGTGTGTGTGTGTGTGTGTGTGTGTCCCCCACCTCGCCTCGCACAGCCGCCCCACACCCCCACGGCACCCTGCCCCACCGCCGGCCGCAGCCCCCCCCGGCCCTGCCATCAACGCCACCATGGGGGTCCCGCTTCCCCCATCCCCCCCCCCCCCAGTTGCCACCAGTATGATGCCAGCGCCCCAGTTTGGGGATGGAGGTTGTGGCGGGGGGGGGGAACTGGCGGGGAGCCCGGCCATGGCTGGCACCGGGTGTGGGAACGGTGCCCGGGCTGGTGGTGCCAGCGGGACGCGGCGAGATGGAGGAGGAGGCTGTGGGGGGGGGGGGGGGGGCGGGGGGGGGACGGGACGTGTCCCCCTGTGTGTGTGTGTGTCGTGTCCCCCCCACCCCACCCCCCAAATTGGGGACTGGATCCCTGCGCTCGCCCCCAGCGTGGGAGCGTCGCTGGAGAAGGGGGAGGGAAACTGAGGCACGGCGGCGAGGGGGGGGGGGGGGGGCGGTGTGGGGGGGTGTTAATGGGTAACCCGTCGTGCCCGCGGGCACCGTCCCCGCGTCGGGAACAAGCGCCGGCTTGTCACAACCCGTGTCCCCGCAGGCCCGGGGGCACGGGGCACGCGCCTTCCCCCCCCCCCCCCAACCCGTGCCGGCGGCCGTGCGAGACGCGGTGACCCCAAAAAATGAAGGCGAGGGGGGGGGCGGGGGGTGGGGGCAGAGACCCCAAAGAGGGGCCTGGGGACCTCGAGGAGGGGGGTGAGACACCCCAGAAGGGGGGCAGGGGATACTGGAGTGCGCAGAGGACACCCCCCCCCCCCCCCAAAAAAAGAGAGTGTGGGGACCCCAAAGGTGGATGCGGGGACCCTGAGGGTGGGAAACCCCCCCAAAAAGGGGGGGGTCTGAGCCCTAAAGAGGGTGCAGGGACCCCAGAGGGGACTTTGTGGGGGTGCAGGGACCACGGTGTCCCCCCCCGGGGATGCGGCTGGGGACGTGCTGGTGCCTGTCGCTGCCCGGTATGGCAGAGCGCTGGGGACAGGGTGGCTTTGGGGACACACGGTGGCTCTGGGGACCCTCAGCAGCCCCAGGACACACGGGGACTCTGGGGACAGGGTGGCTTTGGGGACACATGGTGGCTCTGGGGACCCTCAGCAGCCCCAGGACACACGGGGACTCTGGGGACAGGGTGGCTTTGGGACACATGGTGGCTCTGGGACCCTCAGCAGCTCCAGGACACACGGGGACTCTTGGGCCAGGGTGGCTTTGGGGACCCCCAGCAGCTCCAGGACACAGGGTGACACTGGGGACATGGTGGCTCTAGGGACCCGCAGCAGCCCCAGGACACATGGGGACTCTTGGGACAGGGTGGCTTTGGGGACACACCGTGGCTTTGGGGACCCCCAGCAGCTCCAGGACACAGGGTGACTCTGGGGACATGGTGGCTTTGGGGACATGGTGGCTCTGGGGACTCCCAGCAGCCCCAGGACACAGGTGACTCTTGGGGCCAGGGTGGCTTTGGGGACACACAGTGGCTTTGGGGACAGCCAGCAGCTCAGTCCCCGGTGCCACCGTCCCCCTCTGCCTTTCACCGGGAGGGGACGCGGTGCGGGCTGGACGGTAGCAGTGCCACCCGCTTCCCCCCGGCCTTGGCGAGCGCAGGGACACCGGGCTCCAAGGAGACCCCCCAGGGTGCCACCGTGCCCCCGGTGTCCCCGGCGTCCCCGGTGTCCCCGGCACGCTGCCCTTGCCGCATCCGTGGCGGAAGCCGTGGCGGGGCCAAACGCTGGCGTGGGCTGAAAAGGCCTTTTCTGTGGGGGCGGTGGTGGCCGGGGCTGGCAGGGGACAGGGGACGGGGACAGGGACGGAAATGCGCCTGGCGCTGCCACCAGCCATTTGTCCCTGTCACCTTCCATTCATCCCCCTTCCTCTTCCTCCCACCGGGCCGGGATCCCCCCCCACGGGATGGCGGGGAGCTGGGGGTGGGGGGAGCTGCCAGGGGACACGAGGGGACGGGGATGGGTTGGGAGAGGGACGGAGGGTGGCAGGGGACAGAGGGACAGCAGGGACGGTGGCTGCAGGAGGGGTGGGAGCCACAGCAGCCCCCATCTCTGAGGTGCCACGAATCTGTCAGGTCTCCGCGGCCGGGCCAGGGTCCCCTACGCGCTCCGTGTCCCCCCCTACGCGCTCCGTGTCCCCCCCCACACGCTCCGTGTCCCCCCCCACACGCTCCGTGTCCCCCCCCTACGCGCTCCATGTCCCCACGGTGCCTGGGGACAGCGTGGGGGGGGGGGGGGCTCTGCCCTGAGCACCCCCCTGCCGTGAGATGAGTCCTCCCGGCCTCAGCCCCCGCCTGCCCGCTGCTGCCGGGAGGGGGGTGTCGTCCCCCCCCCCCAGCTCCCACCCCCACCCCTCCGTGCCCCACTGCACCCCACAGCTATCGCTGTGCCCCACATCCTTCCCCTCCACCTGCCACCCCCTCAGCTCCAGCCCATCCACCCAACGGACACCCAACTGTCCTCACCCCCCGGCCGTCCCCTCTGTCCCTCCACCCGTCCCCCAGGGCCAAGAAATTCCTTTGCTCATCCATCCATCATCCATCCATCCATCCTCTTACCCACACCCCATCCATCCATCACCCATCCATCCATCCATCCATCCATCCATCCATCCATCCATCCTCTTACCTACACCCCATCCATCCATCACCCATCCATCCATCATCCATCCATCCATCCTCTTACCTACACCCCATCCATCCATCATCCATCCATCCATCATCCATCCTCTTACCCACACCCCATCTATCAATCCATCCATCCATCCATCCATCCATCTTCTCTGTCCATTCTCTCCATCCTCTCCTTCATCCCTCCCTCGATCCTTCTTCTCCATCCATCTTCCCATCCATCCCTCTCCTCCATCCCTCCCTTGCTCCATCTTCTCCATCCCTCTTCATCCATCCATCCTCCCATCCATCCATCTTCTCTATCCATCCTCTCCATCTGTCAGTCTCCATCCCTCTTCATCCCTCCATTGATCCTTCTTCTCCATCCCTCTCTCCTCCATCCCTCTCTTGCTTCGTCTTCTCCATCCCTCTTCATCTATCCATTGATCCTTCTTCTCCATCCCTCTTCCCATCCATCCATCCATCCATCCCTTTTCTCTGTCCATCCTCTCTGTCTTCTCCGTCTTCTCCATCCCTCTTCATCCATCTTCTCTATCCATCCTCTCCATCCCTCGTCATCCCTCCATTGATCCTTCTTCTCCATCCATCTTCCCATCCATCCCTTTTCTCTATCCATCCTCTCCATCTGTCAATCTTCTCCATCCCTCTTCCTCCATCTGTCCATCTTCTCTATCCATCCTCTGCAACTGTCCATCTTCATCCCTCTTCATCCCTCCATTGATCCTTCTTCTCCATCCATCTTCCCATCCATCCATTGATCCATCTTCCCATCCGTCCTTCCCTCGCTCCGTCTTCTCCATCTTCTCCATCCCTCCGCCCACTGACTCAACACCCACCACCACCACCACCTCCACTCTCTCCCCGGCAGCCCCTCCTCACCTCCCCTCCCATCACGGCCTCTTCCAGATGACGTCGGCCACCAAGGTGTACTACAGCCAGACCACGCAGACCGACAGCCGCCCGCTCATCGGCTCGGGGCTGCGCCGGCGCCGGGTGATGACCAAGGATGGCCGCAGCAACGTGCGGATGGAGCACATCGCCGACAAGCGCTTCCTGTACCTCAAGGACCTGTGGACCACCTTCATCGACATGCAATGGCGGTACAAGCTCATCCTCTTCTCCGCCACCTTCGCCGGCACCTGGTTTGCCTTTGGCGTCATCTGGTACCTGGTGGCCGTGGTCCACGGGGACCTGCTGGAGTTCGACCCGCCGGCCAACCACACGCCGTGCGTCATGCAGGTGCACACCCTCACTGGCGCCTTCCTCTTCTCCCTGGAGTCCCAGACCACCATTGGCTACGGCTTCCGCTACATCAGCGAGGAGTGTCCCCTCGCCATCGTCCTGCTCATCACCCAGCTGGTCCTCACCACCATCATGGAGATCTTCATCACCGGCACATTCCTGGCCAAGATCGCCCGGCCCAAGAAACGCGCCGAGACCATCAAGTTCAGCCAAAACGCGGTGGTGGCCCAACACAACGGCAAGACCTGCCTGATGATCCGCGTGGCCAACATGCGCAAGAGCCTCCTCATCGGCTGCCAGGTGACGGGCAAACTCCTCCAGACCCACCTCACCAAGGAGGGCGAGAGCGTCCGCCTCAACCAGGTCAACGTGGACTTCCAGGTGGACACTTCTTCCGACAGCCCCTTCCTCATCCTGCCCCTCACCTTCTACCACGTGGTGGACGACGCCAGCCCCTTCCGGGACATGGCCCTCCGGACGGGCGAAGGCGACTTCGAGCTGGTGGTCATCCTCAGCGGCACCGTGGAGTCCACCAGCGCCACGTGCCAAGTGCGCACCTCCTACCTGCCCGAGGAGATCCTCTGGGGCTACGAGTTCACCCCGGCCATCTCCCTCTCGGCCAGCGGCAAGTACGTGGCCGACTTCAGCCTCTTCGACCAGGTGGTGAAGGTGACGGCGCCCTGTTGCCTCCACGAGACCGTCCGGTTCGGGGACCCCGAGAAGGTGAAGCTGGAGGAGTCCCTGCGGGAGGCGGCGGAGCGGGAGCGGGAGGGGGCCCCCCTGAGCGTGCGCATCAGCAATGTCTGAGTGCCCGCCGGGACGCCGCCGACGCCGCCAGAGGTGCCACCAGCCCCGGAGATGCCACCAGCCCCTGGAGGTGCCACCAGCCCCAGAGATGCCACCACTGCTGGAGATGCCACCAACCCTGGAGATGCCCAGTGCTGGAGGTGCCACAAGCCCTGGAGATGCCCACTGCTGGAGGTGCCACCAGCCCAAGATGCCACCAGACACTGGGGGTGCCACCAGCCCCTGGAGATGCCACCAATGCTGGAGGTGCCACCAGCCCCTGGAGATGCCACCAGCCCAAGATGCCACCAGACGCTGGAGGTGCCACCAACCCCAGAGATGCCACAAGTCCCTGGAGATGCCACCAGCCCAAGATGCCACTAGCCCCTGGAGATACCACTAGACAGTGGAGGTGCCACCAGCCCCTGGAGATGCCACCAATGCTGGAGGTGCCACCAGCCCAAGATGCCACTAGTCCTGGAGATGCCACCACTGCTGAGGTGCCACAAGCCCCCGGAGATGCCACAAGCCCTGAAGATGCCACCACTGCTAGAGATGCCACCAGCCCAAGATGCAACTAGCCCCTGGAGATGCCACCAGCCCCTGGAGGTGCCGCCAGCCCGGAGGTGCCACTAGTCCCTAGAGGTGCCACCACTGCTGGAGGTGCCACCAGCCCCAGATGCCACCAGCCCCTGGAGGTGCCACAGCCCCAGAGATGCTACCACTGCTGGAGGTGCCACCAGCCCCAGAGATGCCACCACTGCTGGAGGTGCCACCAGCCCCTGGAGGTGCCACAGCCCTCAGAGAAGCCACCGGCTCTTCCCTCCGTCCCATTATCCAGGCCATTTCACCCCTTGGGTGCTCGCCCACCGGCTGGTGGGGTGTCATCCCCTGTCCCAAGCCCCTGGGGACAGGACTGTCCCCGTCCCCCTCCCCTAAAGCTCCACTAACACCAGCCAGAGGCCCCTGGCCCACCGCAGGTCACAACCCTGCGGGGAGATGCTGTCCCCAGGGCGGGGGGTGGGGGGGGACGACACACAAACACACGGCCACCTCCAGCCCCCAGGGACGGATATGGCCACCTCCCGCCCCCGGGGACAGCGGGGGGGCCACCGCTTCTTGCCAGCCGGGAGCCATCTCGCTGCCCCGTCCCACCCCGGGCTGAGACCCGAGGCCGCTCGCTGCACGTGTGGAGGGACACGTGCACGTGGGAGGCTCAGGCCGAAGCAGGGGGGGGCAACGCACACCCCCCCCAGCCCCCCCCTTCGCCCTCCCCACAGCACCCAGCCCCCCGGGGGCGCCCGGGCTCATCGCACGCTCCACTGGGGAAACTGAGGCAGGAGAAGCCCCCCTGACCCCCCACCCCCCCCCCTCCTCCAGCAGCCCCCCCTCGCCTCCGCGGCTTGCCGGGGCCGGGGGGGGGGGGTGGGGGGGACATACACACACACACACTGGGGCGTCACCGATATCGGACGCGGCTGCGGCGCCGCGTCCCCCCCACCTCCGGGCTGGGGACCCCCCCCCCCCCCCCCCCAGCCCCGTCGCTGCTGCTAACGTAGAGCTCTGCTATTAACGCGCGTCCCCGGCTGCCCCCCCCGGCCCCCCCCGCCCCGCTGAGGCCAGGTGATACCATATACATACGTATATATATAAATATATATATATATAGTGCGACTAATCTATATATATATAACGGGGAAGGAAAGTGTCGTGTGTGTCGTCCCCCCCCCCTCCCCAGCACAGAACTGGCTCTCCGGAGCCCCCCCCCCCTCCCCCCCCCCGGGGTCTCGTCCTCGATTTGGGGGAGAAAAAGCGAAGCTGTTACTAAATAAAGGTTACGTTGACGGCGGGGAAGGGCTCTGCCGCCTGCGCCGGAGCTGGGGGGGGGGGATCCCAATGTCCCCAGGGTCCCCCCCCCTCAACCCCAAAAGCAGGTGGTGGGGGGTGGGGGGGGAGAAGAGCCATTTTCCCCCCCCGCCCCCCTCCCCGGGAAGGGCACTGGGCGCTCGGTACGAGGACACAGGTTATTTATTTCCAGTGGCCACGGGCTCGGTCTGGCCCCCCCCGCCCCGCCGCCCAGGACAGGGGGGCAACTGGGACCAGTGGGAGGCTGGGACTGGTTCGCTCCCACCCCCCAGGAGAGCTGGGGGCAGGGGGGGGGGACGGGGACGTGGGGTTACACCAGCCCCCACTGCAGCCCTGTCCCCTCCGTGGCCGAGAAACCCCCCCCCCCCCCGGGGACACGGGGACGTCCCCAAAGGGCAGCAGTCCCTGCGCGGGGACACGGGTCCTGCTGGGTGGGTGGGGGGGACGGGACAGGAGACCTAACACCCCCCCCCCAAAAAAAAAAACAAAACCCACCATCTGAGGTGACTGCAAAGGCACCGGGTGATACTTAAAAAAACCCCAAAAAACCAAAAAAATAACAATTAAAAATCACGGCGTAGCTACAGTAATTGGGGAACATTTACAGGAGCCGGTGGCACGGCCGGAGCTTCACACCAGGAAGGAGGACGTCTGCTTGAACTCTCCCTGCGGGGACAAAGGGGACGTTAAGGGTGACGGGGGAGCCGGGGGGGGGACACGCCGCCGCCACACACGAGGGGTGCCGTGGGTGGGGACAGCCCGGGTGGCTCTGCCACCGTCCCCCGGGAGAGCGGGACACGGTGCCCAGCGGCCCGTCTCGCCCCGAGAAGGACAAAGAGAAGGGAGGCTGGGGACAGGGGTGGCACCCGCGAGCCCCAGGGGACCCCTTAGGGCACCCCCGGGGGGAGGTGACGGTGCCACCCGCAGCCGGGTGGCACCGTCACGTCACCGCCCCGCTCCCGGCCGTACTCACTTCGCTGCGGTGCGAGGGCTGGCTGTAAATCACCTTCTTGCCGGCGGCGCTGCGGAAAGCGGGAACATCGGGAGAGACGTCACGTTGCCCGGAGTTCTCCCCCCCACCCCCCCCCAACCACCACCACCACCATCACCCCCAGCCCCGTCAACCTTGTCCCCCACCCTGAGCGCCCGGTGACACTCCAGGCACCTTCCCAGCCCGTTGTTGGCGGTGGCGGGGGAAGAGACCACCCGTCCCCACCGGCGGAGGAAGAGGAGGCCGCCGGGAGGGAGGCAGCAGCGTCACGGCTTCACTTACTCTTTTCTCTCTGAAATAAAAGCAGCAGAAGGGGGGTTTTAGGGGGGGACATCGGGGAGGGGGGGGGGTGACAGCTGAGGGGAGACGGGGGGGGGACATCACTCACTGCTGAAGAATCCCCGGCTGTAGGCAAACCAGACGCCGAAGGCCGCGAGCCCCAGCACCATCAGCAGCACCACGACGGCGGCCACGATGCCGCCGACGTTGACTTCGCCTGGAAAAAAGGGGATGTGGGAGAAGGGGGGGCCGGGGGGAACACACACACACACAAGGGGATCCCAGCGCGGACACCCACCGAAATCCCGGTGTGAGGGGTCCCTGCTCCGGGGTGGGGGAAGGGGTGGGGGGCAGCATCAAAGCCAGATGCCGTTTGGGGGTGAATCGGGCCACCCAGTTGAGTTTTACCCGTCCCCGGGGGCAACTTTCCCCCCCCGCCCCCGCCCCCCGGCCCCCAGCACCGCGCCGAGGGCTTATTTCAGCCCGGGGCTGTGCGGCGGGGTCATTAATACCCCCGTTAATTAACGTCATTAAACCCAGAAGGGTGAAGGGGTGATGGCGTGTGTGTCCCCCCCCGCCACCAAAACACGACCCGTGCCGGACGCAGCGCGGGCAGAGCTTGGAAAAGCCCCACGGTGTTGGGCGGGGGGGGTCGGGGGGGGGTAAAGGAAAAGGGGGGGGACAACACCGGCCTCCGCTGCCGTTCCTTACTGGCTTCCATGCGGAAAACGTCCGATTTCTGGGGGGCGCCCACGTTGTTGGTGGCCTCGCAGTAGTAGTCGCCGGTGTCGAAGCTGCTGAGGGGCTCGAAGATCTAAGAGGGGAGCGGGGAGATGAGCCGGGGTGGGGGGGGAAGGAAGGCGGCGGCGGCTGCAAGGGGGTGTGTGTGGGGGGGGTTCCCCAGCGCTCACCAGTTCCCCCGTGGCGGAGTCCAGGGTGTAGGAGGAATTTCGGAAGGTGGGGCTGGTTTTGGGGTCGGCGGGCATCAACATGCTGTCGCGGTACCAGAGGAAGGTGGGGGGCGGCGAGCCGTCCGTCTCGGTGCAGCGCAGCACGGTCTTGCTGCCGATGGTGGCCGAGGTGGGGACGTGGGCCAGCGGCTTCGAGGGGGGGACTACCAGAATATGGCGTCAGGGAGGCGTTTGCAGGGCACGGGACGGCAGTGCCAGCGTCCTCACGGTGGCAGGGACAAGGCTAAGCTTGTGGTGGTCAAGGCGGGGACATGGGCCACCACTTTGGAGGGGGGGGACTACCAGAATATGGCGTCAGGGGGTGTTTGCAGGGCATGGGACGGCGGTGCCAGCGTCATCCCAGCAGTGGGGACAGGGCTGAGCTCATGGTGGCCAAAGTGGGGACGTGGGCCACCGGTTTGGAGGGGGGGACTACCAGAATATGGCATCAGGGGGTGTTTGCAGGGCACGGGACGGCGGTGCCAGCGTCATCCCAGCAGTGGGGACAAGGCTGAGCTCATGGTGGCCAAAGTGGGGACATGGGCCACCGGTTTGGAGGGGGGGACTACCAGAATATGGCGTCAGGGAAGCGCTCGCAGGGCACGGGGCAGCGGTGCCAGCATCCTCCCCCATGGCTGTCCCCACCTGGCAGCGGGGACAAGGCCGAGGTGGGGATGTGGGCCACCAATTTCAAGGGGAGGACTACCAGAATATGGTGTCGGGGAGGTGTTTGCAGGGCACGGGACGGCGGTGCCAGCGTCCTCCCGGTGGCAGGGACAAGGCTGATCTTGTGATGGCCAAGGTGGGGACATGGGCCACCAGTTTGGAGGGGGGGACTATCAGAATATGGCGTCAGGGGGTGTTTGCAGGGCACGGGACGGCAGTGCCAGCGTCCTCCCCCCTGGCTGTCCCCACCTGGCAGCGGGGACAAGGCCAAGGTGGGGATGTGGGCCACCAATTTCAAGGGGAGGACTACCAGAATATGGTGTCGGGGAGGTGTTTGCAGGGCACGGGACGGCGGTGCCAGCGTCCTCCCGGTGGCAGGGACAAGGCTGAGCTTGTGATGGCCAAGGTGGGGACATGGGCCACCAGTTTGGAGGGGGGGACTACCAGAATATGGCGTCAGGGAGGTGCTCGCAGGGCACGGGACGGCGGTGCCAGCGTCATCCCAGCAGTGGGGACAAGGCTGAGCTCATGGTGGCCAAAGTGGGGACATGGGCCACCGGTTTGGAGGCGGGGGGGGACACACACACGGGACCAGCAAAGCCAGGCAAAGGGACAATGGAGGAGGGGGGTGTTTGGGGGGCGGGGGGGGGGGGCGCACCTTGGACGATGAGGTTGACCTCGGACTTGGCGATCTGGCTGCCGTCCCCCACCACCTCGCAGATGTACTTCCCCGTGTCCTCCCGCGTCACCGTGCCGAAGTGGATGCTGGTGGGGGAAAACCGGACCCGGTCCTTGTAGGGATCTGCCGGGAGAGAGAGAGGAGACGGGGCTGGGAACCGGAGGGAGGGAGGGAGGGAGACAGATGGGGGGGGGGGCAGGAGGGGGGGGGGACACACACACGTACCTGTCAGCTGTCCCCCGTAGTAGAAGAGGACGAGCGAGGAGCCCTTCTGGAATTTCCACTCGATGCGGGGGTTGTTCCAGCCGGAGCGATACGCCAAGCAGGGGATGTCGGTGGCTGCCGGGGGAGAGCGACGCTGGGGGGGGCGCGGGGGGGGCCGTGCCACCATCCCACGGAGGGTGACAATCCAAACCGGGGACGCCCAAACCCCTTCCCCCCCCTTCCCACACGGCAAACCGCCCCCCTCGGCCTCTGGGGACCTCGGGGCAAAGCCCGTTTGCAGGGGGTGGCAGGGGGACGCGTCTGGGCTGTGTGTGTGTGTCCCCCCCCCCCAGGGTGACACGTCTGGGTTGTGTCGTCCATCCCCGTCCCCCCCCCAGGGTGACAGGGTGGGGGACAGCGGGGCACTCACGGGTGTTTTCAGGCACTTGTTTGTCCTCGGAGGTGACCTGGGCTCCCATCGCGGAGGCTGCGGGGTGTGCGGGGGGCGGGGGGGGGAAAAGGACACGGATGAGAAATCTGGGGACACGGGGAGGCTGCGGCCGGGGCAAGGAGGTCACCGGGAGCCCCGGGGCAGCGGTGACGGTCCCCAGGGCAGGGGTGACGGGTGCCCGGCGTGTCACAAGTCTGGGGAGCCGGAAAATCCCGTCCTGCCTGCTCCGGGCGCTGTCCTGTCACGTCACCCCCCCCCCCCCCCCCGGCTCCCCGCCCCGGCCCTGCCCGGTTTCTGCCTGGTTTCGCAGGAAATGGGCCAGGGCGTTTCGCAACCCCTCTGCCCTCCGCGTCCCCCCCCCCCGCCTCCCGCGCACACGCGTGTCCCCTGCCCGTCCCCGTGGCGGTGGCACCGCCGACTGCCGCTCCTCTCGCCGTGTCCTTCGTCCTCGACGCCGGCGTTTCCCGGCACGGCTCCCGGTTTCGGGCCCGGGGAAGGCGGCGGCGGCGGCAGCAGCGGCGGCGACGCCGGGCGTGAGTCACGCCGTGGGGGAAGGTGACCAGGAACGGCCATGACCTCGTCCCCAACCCACCTTTGCACCCCGAATCGCTGCCAAGCGAAACCCGGGCGGGTGGCGGCAGAAAGAGCGGTTTTGGGGTGAAATAAGGGCGAAACGGGGAGGTTGATGTCCCCCGAGGGCTTCCTGGGCACCGCTCCCCGGAGCCGGCGCGGTGGCACGGTGCTGGCCGCTAACGCCATCGGAACCCCCCCAGCGTGGCCGAGTCCGGAACCGCGTCCCAGGGAGGTTGGGGGGAAAGGATTTGGGGGCGATTTGGGTGGGATTTGGGGCAGAAGTGGCACAAAGGTGACATCCCGAGGGACCAACCGCAGCAAGACGGGGTCCCCAGGGTGGGTGTCCCGGCCAGGATGCGGGCGCTGCCGGCTCCGGGTACAAATCAGCCGGGATCGGGTTAATCCCGACCGGCTCCAGGATTGCTCCAGCACAATAGCGGGGACGGGAAGGCCACCACAGGAAGGCCACAACAGGAAGGCCACCGCAGGAAGGCCACCGCAGGCCCGCTTGCCGGTGGCAAACCTTGTAACTTTGGCCTTTGGGAGTGTCGGTGGCACGGCATCGGCTACTCATTAACCGGGGCAGGCGGGGGCACATGTCACCCACCCATGGCACCCCCGTGGGGGGCACGGGACAGGGACGCCCCCGCCACCGGGCGACTCCGCCATCCGCCGGGACGGGATGTTTGGCCATGGCGGTTTTCCGGCCCCGGGAAGCGCGGCCGGATCCGTACCCCCCCGCCACCCCGAGCCCCCCGTTACCGATTGTGGGCGATGCCGGGCTCGGCGGGGGGTGCCGGGATGGGGCCAGCGGCACCGGCACAGCCCCATCCCGGTATCCGGGTGAGGAGGGGGGGGGGGGTGTCCCGGGGCTGTTGTGTCTCCCCCCGCGGTGGGGTGACCCCACAAAACCGGCCATAAACCGTAAATAACGGGGTGGCGGCGGCCCCGGGAGCGGTGCGTCCCCGGGGTTTCAGCGCTAACGGGGCTCCCCCGGGGCCGCGGGTTGGGGGGCGGGCGGGAGGGAGCTGTCGGGATATTAATAGCCCGTTATCGCCGGGCGTGGCGGCACCGGGTACCCCCGCCCCGCGGTACACACCGGGCTGCCGTGAACGGGGACGCTGGATGGCACCGGGGGAGCCGCCGCCCGGTAGCAGGACCCCTCCCGGGCAACCCACCGCCGCCCCCCCCCCCACCCCCGGTATCGGGACGGCCCCGGGGGGACCCCGCCAACCCCCCCGGTACCGCTACCGCCCCAGGGGGCCTCGACCAACCGACCCGCAGCCACCCGGAACCAGCCCCCTCCGGTCGATCCGCCCCCCCGGGACCTACCGCGCCTCCCGGTACCGGCACCGCCCCAGAGGACCCCCATCCACCCCTCTGGTACCGGCACCGCCCCACCGGACCCCCCACCACCCTCCCGGTACCGGCACCGCCTCGAGTGACCCCCACCCACCCCTCCGGTACCACCACCGCCCCGGGGGGCCTCGACTGACCCTCAGCCACCCGGAACCAACCCCCTCCGGGAACCCACCGCCCCTACCGGTACCGGCCGCCCCATTGTTGGGGCACCTCGCGGCCGCCCGCTCCCCCTCCCGGACCCCGCGCCCTCTCCGGGCACTCACCGGCCGCCACCCCGAGCAGCAACAGCAGCAGCAGGACCCGGGGCCGGGGCCCGGGGCCGCCCCGCCGCGCCGCTCCCGCCATGGCCGCCGCCGCCGCACTGCGCGCCCCCGCCCGCCCCAGGTGCGGCCCCGCCCCGCCAGGCCCCGCCCTCCCCCGGGCTGGGCCAACCCGGCTACGCCCCTCCGCCAGGTGCTGGGGAGCCCCGCCCATCGCCCGGTTCCATTGGCTGCGCCGCCTGTCTCGTCAAGGGGAGGGACCGCCCCCCTCGCTCTGACTGGCTGTCTCGGCCCCGCAGCTCCGGCGTGATTGGCTGAGGCGAAGGGGCCGCGCGAGCGACAGGTGTGGAGAGGGCGAGGCCTGCCGGCCAATGGGAGAGAGCGCTTGAACTTCTGGCCAATGGGCGCGCTCTGCGTCCCTCGTGGCGGCCCCCAGGCGGGGACCCGGCCGTTGCCATAGCGACGGGGCCTGCGGGGCCCGAGGAGGCTGCGGCACCCAGAGGGCTCCCAGTGCCCCCCCCCCAGGGCTCCCAGTGCCCTCCCAGTACCCCCCAGTACCTGCCAGTGCCCTCCCAGTACCCTCCACCCACCTTCTGGTACCTGCTAGTGCCCTCCCAGAGCTCCCAGCACCCCCTCCCAGGGCTCCCAGTGCCCTCCCAGTACCCCCCAGTACCTTCTGGTACCTCCCACCACCCTCCAGCACTCACCCTGCCTTCCCAGTACCCACCAGTGCCCCCCCAGTGCTCCCAGTTGCCCTCACAGTACCCCCCAGTGCCTTCTGGTACCCGCCCGTGCCCTCCCAGTATGGACCAGTGCCCTCCCAGTGCTCCCAGTACCTGCCACTGCTCTCCCAGTACCCCCCCTTGGTGCTCACCATGCCTTCCCCCTACCCACCAGTGCTCCCAGTAACCCCCAGTGCCTTTCAGCACCCCCCCAGTACCTTCTGGTACCTGCCACTTGCCCTCCCAGTACCCACCAGTGCCCCCCAGTACCTTCTGGTACCTGTCACTGCCCTCCCACTCCCGGTACCGTCCCCCAACCCCCACCCCAGTATGTCCCAGTACCTCCCAGTACCCGCCCTGCTCCCAGCCCTCCCCTCTGCTCCCGCTATTCCCAGTGCTCCCACGCACCCATCGTGGTGCAGCGATGTCACACCGTGACATCACAGCGGTGACATCGCAAGGACGCTGCCGCCCATCACGGGGGGACACTGGGACACTGGGGGGGGGGCCAAGGAGGGTCCCTGGGGACCCCCCACCCCCCCCGCCACCCCCAAGGGGGGGTGCTGGAAGGTGGGGAATAAACTGTAGGACCTGGAAAAACAAATCACTATTTTTATTTATTTTCGCTTTTTTTAAATTCAGAGAGTTTTAAAAAAAAGTCTGGCCGGGCCAGGCCAGCCGCAGCGGGCGGGGGGGGGGTGGGGGGGGATCTGCGGCCCCCACCCCCCACCCCAGGACCCCCCGCGGCCGCCCGGGGCCAGCAGGGACGGGGTGGGGGGACACACCGCAACCCCCCGGAAGGGGATGGTCCCCCGGGGTGGAGGGGAGTCCCGGGGGGGGTGGGGGCAGGGAGGGGGGGGTGGCCCGAGGCAGTGCTGGGGGGGGGGCAGCGGGGCCCGCCAGGCCGAGAGCGAGTGCACGAAGCGCAGGGAGGGGGGGGGAGGTGAGAGAGGAGGGTTGGGGGCGGCGGGGGGGAAAAACACGGTGACACCGGAGGGGGGGGGACGACACAGGGTGACGGCGGGAGGGAAAAAGGGGGGGGTTGGATATGGGGGGGGGGGGCACAAACCAAACGGGGCTCCTCATGTCACGCCGGGGAGGTGCTCGCTGCCGAGGGGGGGGTGGGTGGTGGGGGTCAGGCCGCAGGGAGGGAGGGAGGGAGGGAGGGAGGGAGGAGGAGGAGGAAGGGGGTGGGGGTGTGAGACCCCCGTCCCCCTACCCCCGTCCCCTCGTGTCCGTCCTGTCGTTCCCCCACCCCCCCTCAACTCCCAAACACAACCCCCCCCTCCCACCCCCCCCCCCCCGAATCCCACCGCGGGGTCCCCGTCCCCGCCGTCCCCGTCAGTGGCTGTCGTTCTTGATGACGATCTCCACGCCGTGCTGGCGCAGCTGCGCCCGCAGGATCAGGTTCTTGTTCTTCAGATCCTCCACCTTGAGGAATTAAAAAAAAAAAAAAAAACAAAACACAAAAAAAACAGGGGGTGAGGGCCAGCATGGACGTGCACCCCCCCAGATAAAAACTAACCCCCCCCCCCCCCGCCGCCCCCTCCCCAGCCACGTCACCTGCTGCCGCAAGACCTCGTTGTCCATCTGGAGCTGGTCGAGGCCCTGCAGCTCCTCGGAGAGGCGGTGGTTGCTCTGCCGCAGCTCCTGGATGTAGTCGCAGGCTTTGGAGAGGATCCCGCCTTTGCTCTGGGGGGGCAGACAGGTAGGGGTGAGTGTTGGGGGGGGGGGGGTGTCCATCCCCCCCCGCCCAAGCCTTCCCCTCGCCCCCAAGGGAGGGTCTTTACCTGCCCCGACTTGGTGTTCTCCATGGAGCAGTCGGGGATGATCTTGGAGAGCTGCACGATCCAGTTGTTGATCTTGTCCCTGCGCCGGCGCTCCACTGCGACGTGGGGGGGGGGAAAGGGGGAAGGGGGGGGGTCAGCAGCATCCCCCGACACCCCCTTGGCAGGCGCCGAGTCTCCACATCCCCGGCGGGGTGTCATCCCCCCACCTCCCCGGCCAAACCGGCACCCTCTTGGCCGGGTTGGGTGGCACCGAGCCCAGCACCCCCAGAGAGGGGCGGGGGGGGGGGGGGGCGGATCTGTCTGTTGTCGCCCCCCCCCGCCCCGGCACCCAGCTCTGCCCGCTCCAGGGCGGGGGCGATGAGGACAGGCGAGGTGATTTTTGAGTCAAACCAGCCGCTTTTGGCCTCTTTGAGAGGTTGGTTTTGAAGCCAAAGGAAGGAGGATCCCGGCTGGTGCTTGCACCCACGCTGGTGGCTTGTCGTCCCCCCCCCGCGCCGTCCCCTCTGGGCCAGGGGCCACCTGGGTGTCCCCCACCTTCCCCAAGGTTTGAGCTCACCCTTCCCAGCTGCTGCTAATTACGGCTAATTACAGCCCTCCCAAACGAGGTTCTACCCTTCAAATGAGCCTTGTGGCGCGTCCTTAGAGCTTTCCATCGAGGAGCCGGGGACCGACAGCGTCAAGGTCCCCCCTGTCCCCCACCGAGCATGGGATGTCCCCCCCCCAGCCCCTGCCCTGCCATCAGTACCTTCGTTGTGCTGCGCCGGCGCTTCTCGTCCCGGGTGGCCCTCGGCGCCTCCGACTTCCTGGGGGGAGAGCGGTGACATCGGTGCCGGTGACACCGGTGGGGACCCGGATGGGTCCCAGTCTCCCCCGCGCCCGGGGGGGTGACGCACCCCCACTTCGTTTGTGGGGGTGTCGGTATGGTTCGAGGGGGGGGGGGGGCGCGGTACTCACGGGGAGTAGGGGTGGGCGCGGGGGACGATGGACCTCTGCGTTCCGCCCTGCAGCACCTCCTGGGGCGACATCATCACGAAGAACTGGCCTGAACGGCCCCAAAAAAAAAGGAGAGCGAGGAGGGGGTCAGAGGGGGGAGCGCCCCCGAAAGGACGGAGGGATGGGGACGGTGACACACGCACACACACACACACACACACACACACACCCCGCCACCCTCCACACACACACCCCGCCACCCTCCACCGCCGCGAGGGCCGTTACCCGTGGGGGTGGGCTGCCCCAGCAAGGCCTCCGAGTTCTGCGTGGTGACGACGGCGGTGGCGGTGGTCCCCGCGCCGGCGGAGGTGCTGGTGTCGGCCACGGCCGTGGTGGGGAAATAGGTGTAGTGAGTCTCGGTGGCCGTGGCCTCCGTCTCCACCGCATCCTCGCTGGTGAAGGCGCCCTGGATGACGGCCTGGAGGAGAGGGATGAAAGCCAGGGTGGGGAGGGGGACGCCGAGGACGGACAGCCCCCCCCACCACCACCACCACCTCCCCGGCACCCACCTGTGTCATGGACTGGGCGGCGGGGTAGCCGCTGATGGCGCTGGTGCCCTCCGTCTGTCCGTCCAGCTGCCCGTCCGCCACTTGGATCACCCTGTACATCACCTGCCCGCAGAGCCCCGGCTGCCACCCGGCCATCGGACCCCGAGGCGGGGGCAAAAAAAAAAAAAAAAACAAAACCCTTCTGACCCCTAAAACCGCCCTTCTGGCCCGCCCCCGCCCCCCCGAAAACCCCTTCTGACCCCCCCAAAAAAAAAACCACCCTTCTGACCCCAAATAACCCCCCTCCTGACCCCAAATAAACCCCCTCCTGACCCCTCTCTAAACACCCCCCTTCTGACCTCCAAAATCCCCCCTTCTGACCCCCCCCACAAAAAACCCTTCTGACCCCCAAACCACCCTTCCGACCCCAAATAACCTCCCTTCTGACCCCCCAAAACACCCCCCCGTGACCCCCCCAAAACACCCCCCTCTGACCCCCCCAAAACACCCCCTCTGACCACAAATAACCTCCCTTCTGACCCCCCAAAATCGCCCTTCTGACCCCCAAACCCCCCTCCTGACCCCCCAAAAAACCCCTTCTGACCCCAAACCCCCCTCCTGACCCCCCAAAAAAACCCCTTCTGACCCCCAAACCCCACCCTCCTGACCCCCCAAAAAAACCCCTTCTGACCCCCCCAAAAAAAACCCCTTCTAGCCCCAAACCCCCCTTCTGAAACCCCCCAAAAAACCCTTCTGAACCCCCAAAAATCCCTTCTGACCCCCCAAAAAACCCCCTCCTGACACCCAAACCCCACCCTCCTGACCCCCCAAAAACCCTTCTGACCCCAAACCCCACCCTTCTGATCCCCCAAAAAACCCTTCTGACCCCCAAACCCCCCTTCCAACCCCCCCAAAAAAGACTTTGACCCCCGCAAAAAACCCCTTCTGACTCCCCGCAAAAAAACCCTTCTGACCCCCAAACCCCTCTTCCGACCCCCCAAAAAACCCTTCTGACCCCCAAACCCCCCTTCTGACCCCCCAAAAAACCCTTCTGACCCCCCCCCAAAAACCCCCTCCTGACAGCCAAACCCCACCCTCCTGACCCCCCAAAAAACCCTTCTGACCCCAAACCCCGCCCTTCTGACCCCCCAAAAAACCCTTCTGACCCCCAAACCCCCCTTCCAACCCCCCCAAAAAAGACTTTGACCCCCCAAAAAACCCCTTCTGACCCCCCGCAAAAAAACCCTTCTGACCCCCAAACCCCTCTTCCGACCCCCCCAAAAAACCCTTCTGACCCCCCAAACCCCCATTCTGACCCCCCAAAAAAAACCCTTCTAACCCCCCCAAAAAAACCCCTTCTAGCCCCAAACCCCCCCTTCTGACCCCCCAAAAAACCCTTCTGACCCCCCCAAAAAACCCCCCTCCTGACACCCAAACCCACCCTCCTGACCCCCCAAAAACCCTTCTGACCCCCCAAAAAACCCTTCTGACCTCCAAACCCCTCTTCCGACCCCCCCAAAAAACCCTTCTAACCCCCCACACCCCCCTCCTGACCCCCCCCAAAAAAAAACCCCTTCTGACCCCCCAAACCCCCTCCTGACCCCAAACCCCACCCTCCTGACCCCCAAAAAAAAACCCTTCTGACCCCCCCAAAAAAACCCTTCTAGCCCCAAACCCCCCTTTTGACCCCCCCCAAAAACCCTTCTAACCCCCCCAAAAAACCCCCCTCCTGACACCCAAACCCCACCCTCCTGGCCCCCCAAAAAACCCTTCTGACCCCAAACCCCCTTCCGACCCCCCAAAAAACCCTTTGACCCCCCAAAAAAACCCCTTCTGACCCCCCCAAAAAACCTTCTGACCCCCCAAACCTCCATTCTGACCCCCCAAACCCCACCCTCCTGACCCCCAAAAAAACCCCTTCTGACCCCCCCAAAAAAACCCTTCTAGCCCCAAACCCCCCTTCTGGACCCGCCCAAAAAACCCTTCTGACCCCCCCAAAAAACCCCCCTTCTGACCCCAAACCCCGCCCTTCTGACCCCCCAAAAAACCCTTCTGACCCCCAAACCCCTCTTCCGACCCCCCCAAAAAACCCTTCTAACCCCCCACACCCCCCTCCTGACCCCCCCAAAAAAAAACCTTCTGACCCCCCAAACCCCCTCCTGACCCCAAACACCCTTCTGACCCCAAGCCCCGCCCTTCTGACCCCCCAAAAAACCCTTCTGACCCCCAAACCCCTCTTCCGACCCCCCCAAAAAACCCTTCTAACCCCCCACACCCCCCTCCTGACCCCCCCCAAAAAAAACCTTCTGACCCCCCAAACCCCCTCCTGACCCCAAACCCCACCCTTCTGCCTCCCCCAAAAAACCCTTCTGACTCCCCCCAAAAAACCCTTCTGACCCCCCACACCCCCCTCCTGACCCCAAACCCCACCCTCCTGACCCCCCAAAAACCCTTCTGACCCCAAACCCCGCCCTTCTGATCCCCCAAAAAACCCCTTCTGACCCCCAAACCCCTCTTTTGACCCCCCAAACCCCCCTTCTGACCCCCCCAAAAAACCCTTCTGACTCCCCACACCCCCCTCCTGACCCCAAACCCCACCCTCCTGACCCCCCAAAAACCCTTCTGACCCCAAACCCCACCCTTCTGACCCCCCAAAAAACCCCTTCTGACCCCCCCAAAAAACCCCTTCTGACCCCCCCAAAAAAACCCTTTTGACCCCCCCAAAAAAAACCCTTTTGACCCCCCCCGACACCCCCCCCCCCCGGGCGCGGGGGCTGCCCACCTGCGTCCCGCCGTTCTCTGTGCGGAAGACATACTTGATGTTGGGGTCGGGGAAGGTGGCCGCCGACTGGATGCTGGCAATAGCCACGCTGGTGGGATCCTCACCTGTGGCCACTGCACCTTAAGGCAGAAAGGGGGGGCGGGGGGGGGGTGGGGAGGGGGGGGGGAAAGGCCATGACGGGGGACGGGGACGCGGCCCGGGGGTCGGGAGGGGGTGGTGGTCCCCATGCCACGGAGGGGAGCTCGGAGCCGCGTCCCCTCTCCCAGGGGTGAGGACAGGGCTGGCATTAGCCCGCCACGTGCCACCGGCCACATTGTGCCCGGTGCCAAACCGGGCGCAGTGGGGGCTCGTGGCCTCCTCCCAGGGTAGCCCGAACCCACCCCCCCGCCGCGGCACAGATTCTACCACGTTGTGCCGGTGCCAGGGCTAAACCAGGGGCTAGTGGCCTCCTCCCGGGGTAGCCCAAGCCCCCCACAGTACAGGGCCGGGAGGTCCCTGTTCCACAGAGCATAGCTCAGAGCCACGTCCCCTCTCCCAGGGGCAAGGACAGGGGCTGGCATTAGCCCGGCATGTGCCACCAGCCACACTGTGCACCGTGCCGGGGCTAAACCAGGGGCTAGTGACCTCCTCCCGGGGTAGCCCAAGCCCCCCACAGTACAGGGCCGGGAGGTCCCTGTTCCACAGAGCGTAGCTCAGAGCCGTGTCCCCTCTCCCAGGGGCAAGGACAGGGGCTGTCATTAGCCCGGCATGTGCCACCAGCCACACTGTGCACCGTGCCGGGGCTAAACCAGGGGCTAGTGGCCTCCTCCCGGGGTAGCCCAAGCCCCCCACAGTACGGGGGGGGGGTCCCTGTGCCACAGAGCGTAGCTCAGAGCCGCGTCCCCTCTCCCAGGGGCAAGGACAGGGGCTGGCATTAGCCCGGCATGTGCCACCAGCCACACTGTGCCCCGTGCCGGGGCTAAACCAGGGGCTAGTGGCCTCCTCCCGGGGTAGCCCAAGCCCCCCACAGTACAGGGGGGGGTCCCTGTTCCACAGAGCGTAGCTCAGAGCCACGTCCCCTCTCCCAGGGGCAAGGACAGGGGCTGGCATTAGCCCGGCATGTGCCACCAGCCACACTGTGCCCCGTGCCGGGGCTAAACCAGGGGCTAGTGACCTCCTCCCGGGGCAGCCCGAGCCCCCCACAGTACAGGGGGGGGGGTCCCTGTGCCACAGGAGGGAGCTCGGAGCCGCGTCCCCTCTCCAGGGGCAAGCATGGGGGCTGGCATTAGCCCAGCATGTGCCACCAGCCACATTGTGCCCAGTGCCGGGTCTAAACCGGGCATGGCCAGGGCTAGTGGCCTTCTCCTGGGGTAGCCCGAACCCCCCCATGGCGCAAAGCGGGGCGCCCTTGCCACGGAGTGGAGCGTGGAGCTGTGTCCCCTCTCCCAGGGCCAACGACGGGGGTTGGCATTAGCCCGGCACATGCCACCAGCTACACTGTGCTCCATGCCGGGGCTACACCGGGGGCTAGTGGCCTCCTCCCGGGGCAGCCCCATCCCCACCACGGCGCAGAGGGGGGGTCCCCATGCCACAGAGGGGAGCTCGGAGCCACGTCCCCTCTCCCAGGGGCAAGGACGGTGGCTGGCATTAGCCTGGCACTTGCCACCAGCCACACTGTGCCCGGTGCCGGGTCTAAACCAGGCATGGCCAGGGCTAGTGGCCTTCTCCTGGGGTAGCCCGAACCCCCCCACGGTGCAAAGCGGGGCACCCTTGCCACAGACTGGAGTGTGGAGCCGTGTCCCCTCTCCCAGGGGCAAGGACGGTGGCTGGCATTAGCCTGGCACACGCCACGAGCCACACTGTGCCCCGTGCCGGGGCTAAACCGGGGGCTAGTGACCTCCTCCCGGGGCAGCCCGAGCCCCCCACCGCACAGAGTGGGGGTCCCTGTGCCACAGAGGGGAGCTCAGAGCCACGTCCCCTCTCCAGGGGCAAGGACAGGGGCGGCATTAGCCTGGCACGTGCCACCAGCCACACTGTGCCCCGTGCTGGGGCTAAACCGGGGGCTAGCGGCTTCCTCCCGGGGCAGCCCGAGCCCCGCGCCCCCCACCAACGGCGCAGAGAGGATGGGGGGGTGTGTGTGTGTGTGGGGGGGGGGTGTCCCCGCTCACCTTCCTGGATTTGCACCGTTCCCTCTTCCGTCTCGGCTGCTTTCTGCTGCCTGCCGGGGTGAGGGGGGGGGGGGTGTGAGGCACCGGGGACCCCCGTCACACCGGAGCCGGCACCCCCGCGACCCCGTTACCGGCGGAGAGCCGGGATGTTTGGGGGTGGGGGGGGGTGGAATATAGGGAAAAGGGGGCGTCGGGACTCACCCCTTCATCGCTCCGCGCCCACGGGCATCAGTCGCAGAGGAGCCTCCGGCCTTCACAGCCCTGCGGGGAGCGGCGGCAGCTGAGGGACGGGCCCGGCCTTCCTCCTCCTCCTCCTCCTCCTCCTCCTCCTCCGGCCCGACGCCAGCCCCCCCCCACCCCGGGGAGGGACACGTCCCCGGGGGTGGCAGGGGGACAGCGCGGGGACAAGCGGGACATGGCGGGGGAGGGGGGGGGGGGGGTGCGAAGGCACCGGGGGACGCGGCAACCGGGCCCCGCGTCGGCCACCGCAACCGGCCACAGGCCACCATGGCTGCCTCCGGTCGCCACCGTGCCAGGACACCGGCCACCACCGGGCAGCAGGCGGGGCCTCCAGCACCATTTTGGCCCCCCCCCCCCCGTTTCGCTTTCGTATCCCGGGTGACACCGCTGTCCCCAAAGCCACCCACCCCCCCCCCCCCCCCCGGGTGACACTTTGGGGGCCGTGTCCCGTCACTCCCCCCCCCCCCCCACCGCTGACCCCGGACTCGCCGCCGCCACCGCGCTCCGCCCCCCACCCCCGCCCCCCGTCTTTGTCACCGCTCAGGGGACCGGGAACGGGGGGGGGGGGGGGGGGACACACACGGACGACACACACACGGCAGCACCGGGCCCGGCTCGGCGGCCCCCCCACCCCGGCCTTGCCCCAAAACCGGCCGCTCCCGGGAGGGGGATTGGCCCGATGTCACCCCCCCACCCCGGGCAGGGAAAGGGGGCGTCCGCGGGGGGTGACAGGCGCGGGGGGGGGGGCGCCGCCGCGGCCGGGAGGGGGGTGACAGGCCCGGGGAAGGAGGGGGGGGGGGACCCGCACCCCGCCGGGGGAAGCGACGGCTGGGCCCGGGGGCCGCGGCCGGGCCCGCACCCACCGGGAGCGTCCCCGCGGGCCGGGAGAGGGGAGAGGGGGGGTCCCGTCGGATTCCGTCCGGTCCCGTCCCGCCCCCGCCGCGGCCCCAGCCCGGCCCCGCCGTTACCTCGCCGCGCCGGGCCGCCCTGCGCGCGCTCGGCCCCTTGTCTCGCCATGGAGCCCCGCACATGCGCAGGGCGCCGCCGCGCCGCCATGACGGGTGAGGGCGGAAGCCGGGCTCGCCGCCGCCGCCATCTTGGGCCGGGGCGCCGCGCACCCCCGCCGCAGCGCGCCGCCGCCGCCGCCATCTTGGCGCCGGGCACGGGGCCTCCCCCCGCTACTCTTCCCCTTCCCCTTCTTCCCCTCCCCGCCCCGCCGGCGCCATCTCGCCGCGCGCCAGCCGCCATCTTAGACGGCGAAGCGCGGCGCTTCCGCCCGGCGCCATCTTGGGTGAGGGCGGCGCCATCTTGGAGGCGGGCGGTGGCCACCTGCCTTCGCACCCCGCTTGCCACAACCGCCCCCCACCGCCGGTCCCCAGGGACCCCCCCTCCCTGCTCACCCCCCCGCCCCGTCCCGGCTCTTGGTGCTGCGTGGGGACCCCCCGCGCCGCCCCGCCCTGAGGCCGCCCCGCGCGCCACCATGTTGCGTGGAAGGAGGCCGTGGCGGCAGACAAAGCCTTTATTGACCCCGTTGTCGCCCGCACAGGGGCACAAATGTCCGCCGTCCCCGCGTCCCCGCAGCTCAGCGCTCGCCCGCCGCCCCCTCGGCCTGTGCCGGCGGCCGGGTGAGGCTCCGGCGGCTCCTCCCCGTCGCCTCGGCCTCGGGGGCGGCCACGCAGCTGAGGGGCCGCAGCAGCCGTGGCCTCAGGGGACTCCTCTGGAAGGGCAGGGCCTTGGGGGCGGCGGGCGCCGGCTCCCCCCCGCTGTAGGTCTGGATCCTCCTCACCGGCGCCTGGGCCGGCTGCTGCTGGGCGGCCATGGCCACCGCCTCGTCGAAGGAGACGCTGCCGCCCTCCCGCCATCCTGCTCTCCTGCCCGCCCCAGGAGGCCCCTCGGGAGCCGGGGGGCTGGGGACCCGCTGGGGGGTCGCGGCGGCGTCCCCCGCCATGGCTGGGGGTGTCCACGGCTGCAGGGCCGGGGGGATCTTGGCGAATTGAGGCTTGGGGGGCACGACGGGGACGGAGCGGGCCTGCTGCACCCGCACGGTGCGGGCGGCCAGGCGCGCCGGGGCGCTGCCGTCATGGCGCAGGACGGCCACGGCCTCGGGGAGCCCCGGAGCCCCGGGGGGCTCAGCCTGGGTCGGCGGCGGGGCTTCGGGGGGAGCAACGTACAGCTCCGGGGCTGAGGCGGAGAGCGAGGGGGAAGCGGGGCTGCTCCTGGGGGCGGCAACGGTCACCTCCATGCTGGCCGTGGCGGGCGGGAGAGCCTTGGGGACAGCCTCGGGGACAACCTCGGGGACAGACCCGGGGACCAGGGGCTCTGCTGGCTCCTGGGGGGGCTCCTCCGGTGAGGAGGCTGGAGGGGACCCCGTTGAAGGCGGGGGTTCGCCCTCCCCAGGCTCCTCTGGGGCGGGGGGACTGGAGCCAGCTCCATCCACTTCGACTTCACCATCTGATGTGTCGGGAGCCGGCCCCGCTCCCGCACAGCCCCCGGCTCCTCCGGCCTCGTCCCCCGGCCCGGCTTCGCTGCTGGACTCAGTTCTGCTGGGGTCGGTGCCGCCATCTGCCGCCCCCTCCCCGCCACCTCCCTGCCCTGGGGGTGTCCCCCCCTCTGCCGGCACCCCGGCGGGGTCCCCAGAGTGCTCCCCCTCACCCAGAGCATCCTCCTCCGCGGGGTACAGCCCTGGCGTTGGAGACCTGTCCTGCGGCACGGCGGTGCCTTCGGCGCCGGCTCGGGCCGGTGCCTGGGTCTCCAGGGAGGTCCCCTCGCCCGGTGGCTGGTGGGGGAGCTCCAGCAATGCCACCAGCGGGCTGAGGTCGTCGTGGGCGCTGAGGAACATGTCGTCCGAGTCGGTGTCCCCGGCGCGGTCCTCGGCGTCGGAGCCGCTGGGAGCCATGAAGAACATCTCGTCCATGCACTCCTCGATGGAGAGGTAGCTGTCGGGATGCTCCACTGGGGGCTCTCCTGGCTGGGGACGGAGACAGGGACAGGCGGGAGTGTGACAGTCACACCGGGGACCCCCCCAAACCCACAGAGCACAGCCCTGAGACCCGGCACTAGGGCTGGAAGGGTCGATGCCACCCTGTCCCCTCCATCCCATCGCTGTCCCCTCTGTCCCCATCCCTGTCCCCTCCATCCCCATCCTTGTGCCCTCATCCCCATCATTGTTGCATCCGTCCCATCCCTGTCCCCTCCATCCCCATCCCTGTGCCCTCCGTCCCCATCCCTGTTCCCTCCATCCCCACCTATTCCCTTCCATCCCATTCCCGTCCCCTCCATGCCATCCCTGGCCCCTCCATCCCTACACCATCTTCTCCATCCACATCCCATCGCATCTCTGTCCCCTCATCCCCATCTCTGTTCCCTGTCCCCATCCCTGTCCCCTCCATGCCATCCTTATCCCCTCCATCCCCATCCCTGTTCCCTTCATCCCATCCCTCCATCCCTGTCCCCTCCGTCCCATCCCTGTCCCCATCCTTGTCCCCTCCATCCCATCTCTATCCCCTCTGTCCCCATCCCTGTCTCCTCCATGCCATCCCCGTCCCCTCCATTCCCATCACTGTCCCCTGCATCCCATCCCTATCCCTTCCATCCCGTCCCTGTCCCCTCTGTCCCCATCCTGTCCCCTCTGTCCCCACCCTGACCAGGGACAGTGGAGGTGACCCTCTGCCCGCCTCCGGCACTCCCACCCCGGCCCAAAGCCCAGGGACGGCCGTGCCAGCTTACGTTCATGAACCCGCTCTCCATCCCCTCCTCCATGGCCGGGGACCCCTCGCCGTCCCCCGGCAGGCTGTCCGGCAGCAGGGACCACGCCGCCGGCTCCCCGTCCCCGCCGCCCTCCAGCCACGTCTCCTG
Organism: Chroicocephalus ridibundus; assembly: GCF_963924245.1. Lineage (NCBI taxonomy): Eukaryota > Metazoa > Chordata > Aves > Charadriiformes > Laridae > Chroicocephalus > Chroicocephalus ridibundus. The sequence continues at coordinate 2,839,111 of NC_086304.1, read as the reverse complement.
GCTGTCCAGGAAGGCGAAGGAATCCCGCAGCTCCAGGGAGAGCCGGGTCTGCTCCGCGTCCGCCTTCCCCTCCCCTGCCGGGGGGGACTCGCCCCGCTGTGTCCCCCGGCACCCCGGGGGTCCCGGCGGCCGCCCCTCCCCGGCGCGGGGCTGGGGATCCCCGTGGGAGCGTGGGGCGGGCGGCGGGGGGCTGGCGGGGGGGTCCCTGCCCTGGTCCAGCGCCGGGCAGGGCAGCCCCCGCGTCAGGCGGGAGAGGTTGGAGGTGATGTGGAAGGGGACGGTGACGGAGAAGGGGCCGGAGATGTGGACCCCCGCGCACTTCTCGGCACGGCTGCGGGCGGCCTTGGGCGAGCGGCCGGGGGCCACCAGCGAGGCCCGGCCGGCTTTGGGGGTGGTGGGCTCCGACTTGGTGCTGCTTTCGCCCTCCGACTCGGGGCTCCGCAGCTCCTCCGGCCCCTTCGGCTTCTCCTCCAGGCTCTCGTCCAGCTCGGGGCAGCTCCCCGGCGGCGAGGGGCAGGTGTCGAAGCTCTCCCGGCGCTGCGGCGGCTGCTTCACCGACCGCTTCTTGCTCAGCCGAGGGTCGTCTGCGCCCGGCGGGGGGGAGAGTCAGGGCCCGGAGGTGTCCCCTGTCCCCTCCCCGCACCTGGGGACCCGGCTGGGTGGCACCACGGAGGTTGCCGAGCTGGGGGACGGGGGCGATGCCCGGCAGCTTGTCCATCCCCATCCCTGTCCCCTCCATCCCATCCCTGTCCCCTCCACCCCTATGCCATCTTCTCCATCCACATCCCATCACGTCTCTGTCCCCTCCATCCCGATCCCTGTCCCCTCCATCCCATCCCTGCTCTCCCCATCCCATCCCATCCCATCCCATCCCATCCCATCCCATCCCATCCCGTCCCTGTCCCCTCCATCCCATCTTTGTCCCCTTCATCCCTGTCCCTTCCTCTCATCCCTGTTCTCCCCATCCCATCCCATCCCATCCCATCCCATCCCATCCCGTCCCTGTCCCCTCCATCCCATCTTTGTCCCCTCCATCCCTGTCCCCTCCTCTCATCCCTGCTCTCCCCATCCTATCCCATCCCATCCCATCCCATCCCATCCCATCCCATCCCATCCCTGTCCCCTCCATCCCATCTTTGTCCCCTCCATCCCTGTCCCCTCCATCCCATCCCTGCTCTCCCCATCCCATCCCATCCCCATCCCTTCTCTTTCCCATCCCCGTCCTTTCCCCATCCCATCCCATCCCATCCCATCCCATCCCATCCCATCCCATCCCATCCCATCCCTGCTCTCCCCATCCCATCCCATCCCATCCCATCCCATCCCATCCCCGTCCCTTCTCCATCCCATCCCATCCCACCCCATCCCACCCCGTCCCATCCCATCCCTTCTCTCTCCATCGCCATCCCTGTCCCCTCCATCCCCTCCCTTCCCCACCCTGTCCGGATGATCCCACCTCGGGGACGGTTCCCGCGGGAGGGCGCATCCCTCTTACCGTCGCTGGCGAAGGGGACGGAGCTGAGCGAGTCCATGCTCTTGGCCGGCCGCAAGCTGATTTTACCGCACTTGTCGTCTGGGGAGGGAGGAGAAGGGGAACGGGGACTTGTGGGGCAGCAGTGGGGTCGGGGCTGGGGACACCCCGAGCGATGGGGTCCTTCCCTCCGGACCCCAGCCCGGGGCGGGGGGACAGGGGACGGGACCGGGGGCTCCCCCACCTTTCTCCTCCGCCTTCGCCAGCTTGCGCTTGGCCTCGTGGCTGGAGCGGCCCAGGTTGAAGATGGATCTCCATTTCTTGGCCTTCAGGGAGCCCTTCCTCCTGCCGGATCCCAGGCGTCAGGGGCGGCGGGCACCCCTGAGCACCCCTGGGCACTCTTGGGGACCCCTGGGGACCCTTGGGGACCCCTGGAAACCCCTAGGGACCCTTGGGGACCTCTGGAGACCCCTTGGGATCATTGGGGCCCCTTGGGCACCCCTGGGGACACTTGTGGACCGCTGGAGACCCCTGGGGACCCTTGGGGACCCTTGGGCATCCCTGGAGACCCCTGGGCACCCCTGGACATGCTTGGGGACCCTTGGGACTCCTGGGGACCCCTGGAGACCCCTGGGCACCCTTGGGGACTCCTGGGTATGCTTGGGGACCTCTGGAGACCCCTGGGCACTCTTGGGGACCCCTGGGGACCCTAGGGAACCCTTGGGGACCCCTGGGCACCCCTAGGGACCCTTGGGGACCTCTGGAGACCCCTTGGGATCATTGGGGCCCCTTGGGCACCCCTAGGGACACTTGTGGACCGCTGGAGACCCCTGGGGACCCTTGGGGACCCTTGGGCATCCCTGGAGACCCCTGGGCACCCCTGGACATGCTTGGGGACCCTTGGGACTCCTGGGGACCCCTGGAGACCCCTGGGCATCCTTGGGGACTCCTGGGTATGCTTGGGGACCTCTGGAGACCCCTGGGCACTCTTGGGGACCTCTGGGGACCCTAGGGAACCCTTGGGGACCCCTGGGCACCCCTAGGGACCCTTGGGGACCCCTGGAGACCCCTGGGGATCATTGGGCCCCCTCGGGCACCCCTAGGGACACTTGTGGACTGCTGGAGACCCCTGGGGACCCTTGGGCATCCCTGGAGACCCCTGGGGACCCCTGGGCATGCTTGGGGACCCTTGGGTATGCTTGGGGACCCTTGGGGACCCCTGGGCGTGCTTGGGGACCTCTGGAGACCCCTGGGCACCCTTGGGGACCCCTGGGCACTCCTGGGGACCCTTGTGGACCCTTGTGGAACCCTGGGCACACATGGTGACCCCTGGGGACCCCGGGGCATGCTTGGGCACCCTTTGGGACCCCTGGGCACACTTGGTGATGCCTGGAGAGCCCTGGAGACCCTTGGGGACCCCTGGAGACCCTTGGACACCCCTGGGCACACTCGGGACCCCTGGGGACCCTTGGGAGCCCTTGTGGAACCCTGGGCCCACATGGGGACCCGTGGGCACCCCTGGGAACCCCTAGGGACCTCTGGAGACCCCTGGAGACCCTTGGACACCCCTGGGCACACTCGGGGACCCCTGGGCACTCCTGGGGACCCTTGTGGAACCCTGGGCACACTTGGTGATGCCTGGAGACCCTTGGGGACACCTGGGGACCCCTGGAGACCCCTGGGGACCCCTGGGCACCCTTGGGGACCTCTGGAGACCCCTGGGCAACCCTAGGGACCCCTGGGCACCCCTGGAGAGCCCTGGGGACCCTTGGGGACGCCTGGGGACACTTGCATGCGGGGGGGTGGTGGTCCCCAAAGAGGTGGCGGGGGGGATGGCGGTAGGTCCTACCTGTGGTCGCTGAGCTCGATGATGGTGTGGTAGGGCCGGATCGGGGGGGGCCCATCGCCTTGGCTCAGCGCCGCCGGCACATGGTACGGGGGGGGCTGCGCGTCCCCCGGCACCCCCCCGCCCAGCAGCAGCGAGCGACGGGGGGACTCGCCGCCTGCGGGACACCGAGACGGGGGTGTCAGGGTCCCCTCCCTGTCTGTGTGTGTCCGTCTGTCTGTGTGTCCTCTCCCACCCACCCCCCCCCACCCCCCAAGACACTGTCCCCCCGGGGGGGGTCCGTACCGCGGAGAGGAGCGTCCCCGAAGAGCTGCTCGACGTGGGTGAGGACGAACTCCACCACGATGGACTGGACGCGCACCTCCATGAACGCCGCCGTGCCGTTGAACCCCGTCGCCTCGATGTCCTTCGACCTGGCGGGGGGGGGACAGGGACGACGGGGGGACAACGCAGACCCTTAGTCTCCCCTCCCGCGGAAAAAGGGGGCCCCTGGGGGTCCCCAAGGGTCCCCGAGCATGCCCAGGGGTCCCCAAGCATGCCCAAGTGTCCCAAGGGTCCCCAAGCATACCCAGGGGTCCGCAGAGGTCCCCAGGGGTGCCCAAGTGTCCCCAGGGGTCCCCAATGATCCCCGAGCATGCCCAGGGGTCCCCAAGGGTCCCCGAGCACACCCAGGCGTCCCCAAGTGCCACCAAGGGTGCCCAGGGGTCCCCAATGATCCCTGAGCATGCCCAGGGGTCCCCAAGGTCCCCAAGGGTCCCCAAGCATGCCCAGGGGTCTCTGGGGATGCCCAGGGGTCCCCAATGGTCCCCGGGGATCCCCAAGGGTGCCCAGGGCTCCCCAGGGGTCTCCGGGGGTCCCCAAGGGTCCCCAGGGGTCTTCAGGGGGTCCCCAAGGTTCCCTAGGGGTCTCCAGGGGTCCCCAGGGATGTCCAAGGGTCCCCAGGGGTCCCCAGCAGTCCACAAGTGTCCCTAGGGGTGCCCACGGGTCCCCAATGATCCCCAGGGGTCTCCAGGGGTCCCCAAGGGTCCCTAGGGGTGCCCAGGGGTGCCCAAGCATGCCCAGGGATCCCCAAGAGTCCCCAGGGGTTTCCAGGGGTCCCCAAGGGTTCCCAAGGGTCCCCAGGGGTCCCCAAGAGTCCCCAGGGGTTTCCAGGGGTCCCCAAGGGTCCCCAGGGGTCCCCAAGAGTGCCCAGGGGTGCCCACCACCCCTGATGCCTGGGGTCCGGCAGGAGGAAGGGCTCCCTGAAGGCCAAGAAATGGAGATCCATCTTCAACCTGGGCCGCTCCAGCCACGGGGCCAAGCGCAAGCTGGCGAAGGCGGAGGAGAAAGGTGGGGGAGCCCCTGGGTGCCCGTCCCCCCATCCCGTCCCCCCCGTCCCCCGTCCCCGGCGCTCACCGCAGCAGGTTGGGGGCCCAGACGATGGCCAGGTTCCTGGCGTGCATGTTGGTGCGGCTGCTGTGGGACGCCATGCGCAGGAGGTGCCTCATCAGGAACTCCAGCGTCCTGCGGGGCGCCGGGGCGCGTTCGGGAGGACAGCCATGCCCACGCCGGGGGCTTCGGCGTCCCCGTCCCCCTGCTCCCCACCCCCTTTTTTTTATTTTTTTTTTTATTTTTTTATTTTTTTTACCTATAATGGGGCAGCGGCAGCTCCTTCAGCACCTCCTTGATCTTCACCAGGCGAGCCTCCTCCATCTGGATGGCCACCGCGTCCTGCTTGGGACACGGGGATGGGGTGGCACTCGTGTCACCAGGGTTGGGGACCTCTCGGGGTGGGGGGAGGGGGACGATGATGAGGACGCAAGGACACACTCACGGCGAATTTGTCATAGAGCTGGTAGGTGAGGAGCGGGTTGGGGAGCTCGCGGAAATAGGCCTTGCAGAGGGAGCTGACGCAGTGGATGTCCTGCAGGTAGACGTCCTTCTGCAGGTCGGGGCAGCGGTCGCCATCGAACTCCTGCCTGCGAGGGGGCGGCCGGCTCGGCAGGGGGACGGGGATGGGGACGGCGTGGTCCCCCTCTCCTGCCCCGCTGGGCTGCCGTGCCGGGGTGTGTGTGTGTGTGGGGGGGGGTGGTTTCGCCAGGGCGGGTTGGGATCCGTCCCCCGGAGGTGTCCCTGTGCCCCCCGCCTCGCCAAGGTGGGGAGGGTGTCCGGGCTGGTCCCCGCCAACGGGGCTTGGGGACGCACGCGAGGACTGTCGGGGTCCCCAGGGAAGGGACTTGGCCCCGGTGGGCTGCAAATGGGGCGAGTTCGTCAGCCGGGTCCTTCCACGGCACGGCCGGGATGGCGGGGACAGGGGGACAGCAGGGACAGGGGGACAGCAGGGACAGGGGGATAGCGGGGACAGGGGGATGGCAGGGACAGGGGGACAGCGGGGACAGGGGGATGGCGGGGACAGGGGGACAGGGGACGGCAGGGACAGGGGGACAGCAGGGACAGGGGGATGGCGGGGACAGGGGGACAGGGGACGGCAGGGACAGGGGGATGGCGGGGACAGGGGGACAGCAGGGACAGGGGGATGGCGGGGACAGGGGGATGGTGGGGACAGGGGGACAGGGGACGGGAGGGACAGGGGGACAGCAGGGACAGGGGGACGGCGGGGACAGGGGACAGCAGGGACAGGGGGACAGCGGGGACAGGGGGACAGCAGGGACAGGGGGATGGCGGGGACAGGGGGACAGGGGATGGCAGGGACAGGGGGACAGCAGGGACAGGGGGACAGCAGGGACAGGGGGATGGCGGGGACAGGGGGACAGGGGACGGCAGGGACAGGGGGACAGCAGGGACAGGGGGATGGTGCGGACAGAGGGACGGGGGATGGTAGGGACAGGGGGACAGGAGGGACAGGGGGACAGCAGGGACAGGGGGATGGCGGGGACAGGGGGATGGCGGGGACAAGGGGGATGGCGGGGACAGGGGGGGACAGTGGGGACAGGGGAGATGGGGGGGACAGGGGGATGGCGGGGACAGAGGCGGGTGGTGGGGACAGAGGGGTGAGGAGGACAGGGAGATGCTGGGGACAGGGGAGATGGCAGGGACAACAGGGACGGGGGGGGACAGTGGGGACAGAGGGGTGAGGAGGACAGGGAGATGCTGGGGACAGGGGGATTCCAGGGACAAGGGGGATGGTGGGGACAGAGGGGGTGACAGGGACGGGGGGATGCTGGGGACAGGGGGATGGCAGGGACAAGGGGGATGGTGGTGGCAGGGGGGTGGCGATGACGGGGGGATGGCGGGGACAAGGAGGATGGCGGGGACGGGGGTGACGGGGACAGGGAGACGCTGGGGACAGGGGGGGGACGGGGACAGGGAAACGGTGGGGACAAGGGGATGCTGTGGGTGCCAGTGATACAGGGACACAGAGGACGTGGAAAGCCCGGGGACACGGGGGACACGGGGATGCTGGGGATACGGGGGGATGCTGGGGACAGGGGGGATGCCGGGGACACTGAGGACACAGGGGACGCTGGCGATGGTGGGGTTCTCGGGGACCCAGGAAACGGGGAGGAAAAACACTGGAGGGAAGAACCGAAAGAGTGAAAAAAAAACCCCCAAAACAACAAACCAAAACAAAAAAAAAACACCCCAACCAAACCAAATATGGAAATAATGAAAGAGAAAAAGAAAGGGGGAATGAAAAAGAAAATAAACCAGAAGGAAGAAAAGAAAAAAAAAAAAAAAAAAAAAAAAAGGGAAGAAAAGGAACAAGCGAAAGAAGGGGCTGAAGCGGCCGCGAGCGGGACGGGGCGGGATGGGGCCATGGGGCAGGATGGGGCCGTGGGGCGCCCGAGGGGACGGTGGGGCCGGATCCCAGCACCGGCGTCGGCTCCTGCGCTGGTGGTGTCCGACCCCCTCCCGACCCCATCCTGTCCCCATCCATCTCCCTCCGCCTGGTCCCATCCCGTCCCATCCCATCCCGTCCCGTCCCATCCCACCCCATCCCCGCCCTCTCCCCGCGCTCTCCCGTCTGGTCCCACCTCATCCCACCCCCATCCCCGTCTCCATCCCGTCTGGTCCTGCCTCATCCCATCCCCGTTTCCACCCTCTCCGGTCCCGTCTCCCTCCTCTCCCCTTTTCCCCGTCTCCATCCCGCCTGGTCCCGTCTCCATCCCCTCCTCACCTCCCAGCCTTCCGGTCCCAGCCCCGTCTCCACCTCCATCCTGTCTGCTCCCGTCTCCATCCCATCCCCACCTACCACCTGGCTCCCTCCTGTTTGCCTCCTGTTTGATCCCATCTCCAGCTCCAGCCCAGCTCCCTCTGCCCCCGATCTTCATCCCACCTGCTCCTGTCTCCATCTCCATCACCTCCATCTCCATCTTCTCTGTCTCCATCCCTTCTCCAGCATCTCCATCCCAACTGCTCCATCTCTATCCCGTCTGCTCCCGCCTCCATCTCCATCCCGTCATCTCCATCTCCATCCCAACTGCTCCATCTCCATCCCGTCATCTCCATCTCCATGCCATCTGCTCCGTTCTCATCCTGTCTCCATCCCATCTCCATCCCTTCTCCAGCATCTCCATCCTGTCTCCATCCCAACTGTTTCGTCTCCAGCCCGTCTGATCCTGTCTCCATCCCCATCCCAGCTTCTCCTGTCTCCATCTCCACCCCATCATCTCCATCTCCATCCCACCACCTCCATCTCCATCCCGTCTGCTCCGTTCTCATCCCGTCTCCATGCCATCTCCATCCCTTCTCCAGCACCTCCATCCCATCTCCATCCCACCGTCTCCATCCCCATCCCAACTGCTCCATCTCCATCCCACCATCTCCATCCCCATCCCGTCCCACCCCTCCCTGCTCACCGCAGCCGCTGGATGTTGGAGGAGACCCCGGAGAGGCGGTAGATGCCGTCCACCACCCCGTGCTGCTCCACGAACTCCGTGCAGCTCCTCAGCACCTGGGGCACTGCGGGACGGGCACCCCGGGTCCCCCGTCACCCACCTCCCCCTGTCCCCTCCGACAGGGAGGACTGGGGTCACCCACCCCCCGCTACCCGGTGACGACGTCCCTATGGGGCGAGTGGCCCCCGCCATGGCCAAGACCTTGGGGCATGAGTCCCCCTGGCAGACCGGGGCCACCGGAACGCCGGGGACGAGGCCACCCATCCTGCTCCCCTTGGGGCCGCAATGGGGCAACCGAGATTGGAGCCGCCGGGACCCCCCGAATCTCGGAGGGGCCTCGGCGGCGGCCGCGCCGCTTGCTCAACCACCGGTGATGCAACCCCATGGCGTGAGTCACCCCCCCCGGCTCCGGTCCCCTCCCCGCGGCACCCCCCCTCCGGCTTCCGGCACCCCCAAGGCAAAGGGGGGTGGGGGTGGGGGTGATGGGGGGGGGGGGTGTGGTGTCTCGGCGGGACCCCATGGGTGGGGGGACGCCGCTGGGTGCTGGGCGCTTACCGTCCTGCCCCGACTGCTGGAGATGCTCGAGGAGGTCGCAGCCGAAAACCCGCTCCTTGCCGCCGCCCTTGCGCCTCGCCTTCTGCCGGGCCTTCAGCGCCAGCGACATGGAGGCGGCGCGGACCACCCCCCCCCGGCCCCGTCCGGCGGCGGGGTCAGACCCTGCCCATGGCCCGAGCCGGGGGGCGCGGGCACCCCCAAGGCGGCGGGGGGCGGCCGGTGGGGGAGGCGAGAGGAAGCGGCCCCCCGGGAAGGAAACGCGGCGGCCCCCGGGGGCCCGGACGCAACCTCGAGGGCCCGGGGCGTCCCGCTGGCGGGGGCAGGAAGGCGGCGGTTGCCTTCGAGGCCGCTTCCTGCTCCTCGGCGCGTCGAAACCACAGGGCAGGGCGCGGGCGGCACGCTTGCGCACGCCGGGGCACGCTTCCGCGCGCTCCCGCCGGCACGCTCGTGTGAGCTCGGGCACGCTCGGGCGTGCTTGCAAGAGCTTGGGCGTGCTCATGCACGCTCGCGCATGCTTGCATGAGGTTGTGACGCTTGCTCGTGCACGCTCGCAGGAGCTTGGGCGTGCTTGCACGCGCTCGGGCACACTCGTGGTGCTTGCTCGCGCACGCTTGCAAGAGCTTCGGCATGCTCATGCACGCTTGCGCTGCTTGCTCGTGCACGCTCGCGTGAGCTCGGGCATGCCTGTGCATCCTTGCAAGAGCTTGGGCGTGCTCATGCACGCTCGCGCACGCTCGCATGAGGTTGTGACGCTTTGCTCGTGCACGCTCGCAGGAGCTTGGGCGTGCTCGCGCACGCTTGCAGTGCTTGCTCACGCGCGCTTGCCCATGCTCGTGCATGCTTCCATGAGGTTGTGACGCGCGCTCGGGCACGCTCACAGGAGCTTGGGCATGCTCGCCCGTGCTCGTGCACACTTGCGATGCTTGCTCACGCACGCTTGTGTGAGCTCGGGCATGCCCAGACGTGCTTGCAAGGGCTTGAGCATGCTCATGCACGCTCGCGCACGCTTGCATGAGGTTGTGACGGTTGCTTGTGCACGCTCACAGGAGCTTGGGCGTGCTCATGCACTCTCTTGGTTCTTGCTCGTGCACGCTTGCCCATGCTTCTGCACGCTTGCATGAGCTTGTGCATGCTCGCGCATGCTTGTGATGCTTGCTAGTGCACGCTCACACGAGCTCGGGCACGCTCGCACGCGCCCGTACATGCACTGGGACGTGCTCGCGCGCACTCGTGCATGCTCACGCACGCTTGTGGTGCTTGCTCGTGCACGCTTGCGTGAGCTCGGGCATGCCCGTGCGTGCTCGCGTGACCTTGCGCGTGCTCGCGCATGCTTGCATGAGGTTGTGACGCTTGCTCGTGCACGCTCGCAGGAGCTTGGGCGTGCTGGCGCATGCTCGTGCATGCTCACGCACTCTTGTGGTGCTTGCTCGTGCACGCTTGCAAGAGCTTCGGCATGCTCATGCATGCTTGCGATGCTTGCTCGTGCACGCTCGCGTGAGCTCGGGCATGCCTGTGCATCCTTGCAAGAGCTTGGGCGTGCTCATGCACGCTTGCGCACGCTTGCATGAGGTTGTGACGCTGTGCTCGTGCACGCTCGCAGGAGCTTGGGCGTGCTCGCGCACGCTTGCAGTGCTTGCTCGTGCGCGCTTGCCCATGCTCATGCATGCTTCCATGAGGTCGTGATGCGCGCTCGGGCACGCTCGCAGGAGCTTGGGCATGTTTGCCCGTGCTCGTGCACGCTTGCATGAGCTTGTGCATGCCCGTGCGTGCTCGCGTGACCTTGGGCGTGCTCGCGCACACTTGCATGAGGTTATGACACGTGCTCGTGCACGCTCGCAGGAGCTCGGGCGTGCTCGCACGCGCCCGTACATGCACCGGGGCACGCGCACACGCACTCGTGCGTGCTCACACGCGCCTGCGGTGCTTGCTCGTGCCCGCTGGCATGATGTTGCGCGGGCTGTGGCGCGCTCCCGCAGGCGTTTTGCCCGCCGGCGGCTCACCTGCCAGCCCCGCGGGTGGAAGGCCCCGGTGTCACCGTCCTCGCACACGTGTCCGTCCCCGTCCATCGTGTCGTGTGTGTGTGTCCCCCCCCAGCTGAGACCAGACGCACTCGACACATGGTCCCAGGGTCCCGCGCGGGGGTTTATTTACAAGCGCGGCCGGGCAGCAGCGGCGGGGGGGGTTGGGGGGGCCTGCCCTATACAGGTATGTACACGCGGGGGGGCACGATGTCCCCAGCGTCCCCCACCGCCAGCCCCGCGCCCAGGGGGGGGCCCGGCCCCGGGGAGGGGGGTGGAATTGGGGGGGGGGGGGAGGGTTTTGGGGGGGTTCTTTTTTGGGGGGAGGGGGGCAGCCGGGATGGGGGAGGGCACGCAAGCGTCCCAAGTGCCACCGGCAAAACACGTCCCGAGCGGGGACGGCCGCGTGTCCCCAGCGCCACGCGGGAAGGAGCCGACCCAGAGTCCGGAGGGATTTTTTTGGGGGGGGAAGTGGGTGTTTGGGGGGGTTTTCGATCCCCACCGGGGGCTCCTGCCCTTGTCCTGTCCTTGAGGTGTCCCCATGTCACCGGGCGTCCCCAAGCCCGGGGGTGCCCACAGGTCCTGGGTGCTGCTGTCACCTCCTTCGCGTGTCCCCAGCCCCGTGCCAGCAGCGAGGTGACACTCGGGGACACGGGATCTGTCCTGGGGCACGGTGCGTGTCCCCAACCCCGTGCCAGCAGCGAGGTGACATTGAGGGATGGGGGCTCTTGTCCTGGGGGTTCAACGCGTGTCCCCAACCCCGTGCCAGCAGCGAGGTGACTCTCGGGGACACAGGATCTGTCCTGGGGCACGGTGCGTGTCCCCAACCCCGTGCCAGCAGCGAGGTGACATTGAGGGATGGGGGCTCTTGTCCTGAGGGTTCAACGCATGTCCCCAACCCCGTGCCAGCAGCGAGGTGACACTCGGGGACGGGGGCGCTCTGTCCTGGGGTTCAATGCGTGTCCCCAACCCCGTGCCAGCAGCGAGGTGACACTCAGGGACACAGGATCTGTCCTGGGGCACGGTGCGTGTCCCCAACCCTGTGCCAGCAGCGAGGTGACACTGAGGGACAGGGACCCTGTCCCGGGGTGCAGTGCGTGTCCCCAACCCCGCGCCAGCAGCGAGGTGACACTGAGGGACAGGGACCCTGTCCCGGGGTGCAGTGCGTGTCCCCAACCCCGCGCCAGCAGCGAGGTGACACTGAGGGACAGGGACCCTGTCCCGGGGTGCAGTGCGTGTCCCCAACCCCGCGCCAGCAGCCAAGTGACACTCGGGGACGGGGACCGGGGGGGGGGGTGGCTCTTGTCCTGGGGGTTCAACGCGTGTCCCCCACCCCGTGCCAGCAGCGAGGTGACACTCGGGGACCGCAGCCAGCCCGGCGGGCGGGCGGGCAGAGCCGGGGAGGCGCAAGGGGGGAGACGGGGGTGCCCTGGGGTGCTCGCCCCCCCGGCCCCCCCCCCAGCTCACACCAGGTGCCCGCGGCCGTTGATGTAGATGCCGTTGGTGGTGGGCTTGGCCTGCAGCATCCCGTTCTCCTGCACGAAGTGGGTCATGGCCTGTTTGATGGGGTCCCCCCCGCCGCCGCCGCCGCTGCCCCCGCCGCCACCGCCGCCATCCTCATCCTCCTCCTTGGGGTCCTTCCCCACCGTGGGGGGGGCCAGCAGCGGAGCCACCGGCACCTCCGTCTGCGTCTCGATCTCCCGCACCGTCGAGAGCGTCGAGTAGCTGCGACCTTCGGGCTCTTCGCTCTGGGGTTTTGGGGGGGGGATGAGGGGGGGGTGTCACCACTGGTGAAGGCACATCCATCCCCCCCCCGCCAAGGACACCCACCACCCCACCCGCCCCGCTGTGGGGCTGGGGTGCCGCTGTGGGGCGCGAGGAGGGGCAGCTCCGTGCGTGGGTGCGGGTCGGTGTGCGCAGGGTTGGGGGGGCGGGGGGGGGATTTGCACACCCCCCGGGGTTGGGGGGTGGGGTGGGGGGGGTCACACGTGTGCGAAGTGGGGTTTGCACGTGTGCAAGGGGCCTGAACCCCTCCGGGGGGGAGGGGGGGGTGCACCCATGGAAAGGGTGGGGGGGGGTCACACACCTGGAAGGGGAATTTGCACACCCCAAGGCGGGGGGGGGGGGGGGGATGCACATCTGGAAGGAGGGGGGGGGTTTGCACACCCCAAGGTGGGGGGTTGTACCCATGAAAGGCGGGGTGGCACCTATGGAAGGGGGATATTGCACAGCCCGAGGGGGGGGGTTAAACCTATGGAAGTTGGGGGGGGGGGGGGGTTGCATACCCCAGGGGAGGCGCTTGCACCCGTAGAGGGGGGGTTTGCACCCTCCAAGGAGGGGTTTGCACCCATGGAGGGGGGGTTTGCACCCATGGAGGGGGGGTTTGAACACTCCAGGGAGGGGTTTGCACCCATGGGGGGGGGTTTGCACCCATGGAGGGGGGGTTTGCACCCATGGAGGGGAGGTTTGAACACTCCAGGGAGGGGTTTGCACCCATGGAGGGGGGGTTGCACCCATGGAGGGGGGGTTTGCACCCTCCAAGGAGGGGTTTGCACCCATGGAGGGGGGGTTTGCACCCATGGAGGGGGGGTTTGAACACTCCAGGGAGGGGTTTGCACCCATGGAGGGGGGGTTTGAACACCCCTGGGGGGCGGTTGTACCCATAGAGGGGGGGTTGTAGCCACACGGGCCGGTGCCGGCGGTGAAGGACACGCTCCAGCAGGCGCAGCCCTGGGGCTGGATGCGGGTGTGGGGCTGAGCCGGGTCCCCCTGCTCCCCACCCCCCACCCCCACCCCGTGCCTCCCTCCCCCCCCCGCCCCCCCCCAGCAGCTCTCACCATGGCGGAGCAGATGCTGGTGCCGCGCAGGCTGTCCCCGCGCAGGCTGTCCCCGCGCAGGCTGCCCTGCCGGCTCTCCGTGCGCAGCTGCAGCGTCTCCTCCAGCTGCAGAAGCCCCGTGAGATCCCTCACCCCACGGCCCAGCCCCACGGGCACCCCCCAAACCCAGCAGCCGGGTACCCCAAGACCCCCCTCCCTTGGGCACCTCATCACCCATCACCCAGGCACCCATGGATCCACCCCCTTGAGTACCCCAGCACCCATCTCCTCGCGCATCCCACCACCCATCACCCCAGGCACCCCAATACCCATCACCCATGGCACCCCAAGACCCCCTCCCTTGGGTACCCCGCCACCCACCACCTTGAGTACCCCAAGATCCACCTCTTCAGGCACCCCAACGCCCACACCATCCCAACACCCATCACCCAGGGTACCCCAAGACCTACTGTCTTGGGCAACCCAGCACCCATCGCCCCAGGCACCCCAATACCCACCCCCTTGAGTACCCCAAGATCCATCTCCTTGGGCATCCCACCACCCGCTACCAAGGCACCCCACACCCATCGCCCTTGGACACCCCACTGCCCATCGCCCAGGGTACCCCAAGACCTACTGTCTTGGACAACCCAGCACCCATCACCCATGGCACCCCAAGACCCCCTCCCTTGGGTACCCCGCCACCCACCACCTTGAGTACCCCAAGATCCACTTCCTTGGGCAACTCACCACCCATCACCCCAAGCATCCAAAAACCCACCACCTTGAGTACCCCACCACCCATCACCCAGGGTACTCCAACACCCACCACCCCGGGTACCCCAAGACCCCCTCCCTTGGGCATCTCATCACCCAGGCACCCATAGATCCATCCCCTTGAGTACCCAAGACCCCCACCCTTGGGCACCTCATCACCCAGGCACCCATAGATCCATCCCCTTGAGTACGCCAGGACCCATCTCCTTGGGCATCCCACCACCCAGCACCCAGGCACCCATATATCCATCCCCTTGAGTACCCAAGACCCCCACCCTTGGGCACCCCAAGACCCACCACCCTTGGGCACCACCACCACCACCACCACCCTGGTCCCCCACCTGGGTGCGCGTGTCGGTGCTGTGGCTGGAGTGCAGGCGGCGGATGGAGTTCTCCCGGGTGAGCGTCAGCTCCTCCTCACTGCGGGCACGGGGGAACGCGCTCAGCACGGGCCCCCCACACGGCCCCCACTGCCCCCCACAGCCCCCCCATCCCCTTCCCCGTCTCTTACTACTTCTCGGAGATGCGCTTGGTCTTGCGCTTGTGGTAGAGGGTCATGACGACAACGACGACGACGAGGACGCAGAGCAGGACGGCGGCGATGACGCCCACCACCACCACCGAGGCTGAGACCAGGTCCACCTTGCGCACCTCGTTGTCTGCAGGGACACCCGCAGGGTGGGTGGGTGTGGGGAGGGGGGAACGAGAAGATGCAGGGGGGGAGGGAAATGGGTGGGTGGACGAATGGACAGATGAGTCCATGGACGGGTGGGTGGGTGGATGCGTGAATGGATGGATGGATGGAGACATGGACAGATGGGTGGATGAGTCCATAGATGGATGGATGGATGGTTGGGTGGATGGAGAGATGAGTACATCCATGGATGGATGGATGGATGGGTGGGTGGGTGGATGGATGGGTGGATGGATGGATGAAGAGACGAGTACATCCACGGACAGACGGATGGATGGATGGAGAGATGAGTACATCCATGGATGGATGGATGGATGTACCCACAGATGGATGGATAGGTTGGTGGGTGGATGGATGGAGAGATGGAGAGATGAGTACATCCACAGACAGACGGATGGATGGATGGATGGATGGATGGATGGATGGATGGATGGATGGAGAGATGAGAACATCCATGGACAGATGGATGGACGGGTGGGTGGGTGGATGGATGGATGGGTGGAGAGATGAATACATCCATGGACGGATGGACGGACAGATGGATGGGTGGATGGATGGATGGAGAGATGAGTACATCCATGGACAGACGGATGGATGGATGGATGGATGAGTGAATGGATGGAGAGATGAGTACATCCATGGACAGACGGATGGATGGATGGATGGATGGATGGATGAGTGAATGGATGGAGAGATGAGTACATCCATGGACAGACGGATGGATGGATGGATGAGTGGATGGATGGATGGAGAGATGAGTACATCCATGGACAGATGGATGGGTGGAGGAGTGGGTAGATGGATGGGTGGATGGAGACATGAGTACATCCATGGACAGATGGATGGATGGATGGATGGATGGATGGGTGGATGGGTGGAGAGATGAGTACATCTATGGACAGATGGATGGATGGATGGGTGGATGGATGGATCGAGAGATGAGTACATCCATGGATGGATGGATGGATGGATAGATGGATGGATGTACCCACAGATGGATGGATAGGTTGGTGGGTGGATGGATGGAGAGATGGAGAGATGAGTACGTCCATGAATGAGCAGATGGATGAGTCCATGGATGGATGGATGGGTGGACAAATGGGTTGAGGGGCGGGTGGACAAGTACGTGGATGGACAGGTAGGTGGACGGATGGGTGGTTAGATGAACGACGGGTGGAGATGGATGGGCAGAGAGAGGTGGCAGGGGGGTGGGTGAAGGAAGGATGAATGGGCAAATGGATGAGGAGACAAGAAAAGGTGAGTGGATGGATGAGTGGGCGGATGGGTGGATGGATGAGCAGATGGATGAGTGGATGAGTGAATGGATGAGTAGACGGATGGGTGGATAGATGAGTAGATGGATGAGCGGGTGGATGAGCGGATGGATGAGGGGATGGATGGGTGGATGAGTGGATGCATGAGTAGACGGGTGGATGAAGGGACAGATGAGCGTACGGCTGGGCACAGGGATGGATGGACAAACGGATAGCGAGAAGCAACAGGGGGATGGATGGATGGAGAGGCGGACAAAGGGGTGGATGGATGAAGAAACAGAGGGAGAGGGGGACGGGCAGAGCGACGTGGTGGGGTGGAGGGATGGCATGTGGTGGAGGGATGGATGGAGAGATGAGGAGGGATGGATGGATGGATGGATGGATGGATGGATGGATGGATGGATGGGCAGACAGACGGACAAACGGGTGAAGAGACAGAAAGGAGCATCTGGAGAAGGACGGGTGAATGGATGGACGTAGGAAGACCCTTGGGGGGGAGGACACATGGGTGGGCAGACAGACGGGTGGACAGATGGACAGACAGGCCGGGGGGGGCAGGAAGGACGGGCAGACGGAGAAGACCCGGGGACGGACAGATGGACGGGCACAAGCAGCGCCGATCGGCGCTGCCCCCCACCCCCTCCATCCCCCCCCCACCCCCCAGCCAGGCTCCCACCGCCACCGACCGCCCCGGGCCCCCCGCCTTGGGGACCCCCCCCCCGGGCCGTGGCGCCCACCTGCCGCCCTGCTCTTGACGCTGACGTTGGCCTGCGCCTCCTTGGCGGCCACGCGGTTGGAGACACGGCAGACGTAGGCGCCGGCGTCGGCGGCGGCGAGGGGCCGCTGGAAGACGAGGGTGTCCCCCTTCACCCGCACGCCGGCGGGCAGCGGGGCGTTCAGCCTGCGGCGCGGCGGCAACCGTCAGCCCCCGGCCCGCCCGGGCCCGCGGCCGCCGCGCCGCCATCAAACGCCGGGGTTGGCGGTTCCCACGGCTGACGCCCTGCCCCGGCCCCGGCCGGGCTTGCCCGGGCACGGCACCCGCCTGCCACGCTTGCCGCCGCCACGGCCCCCGGCACGGGCACGCCCGGGCAGGGACACGGCAAGGACGGGCACGGGGGGACGTGGCAGGTGGGCACGGCAGGGGCACTGACATCGCCTGGGGGGGCACGGCAGGGACAGGGGACATTGTGGGGACACATGGGAC
This sequence comes from Chroicocephalus ridibundus, assembly GCF_963924245.1. NCBI lineage: Eukaryota > Metazoa > Chordata > Aves > Charadriiformes > Laridae > Chroicocephalus > Chroicocephalus ridibundus. The sequence goes on along the minus strand of NC_086304.1, from coordinate 2,821,618 downwards.
ACGGCAGGGACAGGGGACATGGCAGGGACATGGGAGGGACATGGTGGGGACACGAGGGACACAGCAGGGACAGAGCAGGGACATGGGAGGGACACGAGGGACATGGCGGGGACAGGGGACACAGCAGGGACATGGCAGGGACATGAGGGATATGGCGGGGACACGAGGGACATGGCAGGGACACGGGAGGGACATGGTGGGGACACAAGGGACACGGCAAGTACAGGGGATATGGCAGGGACACAGGAGGGACACGGGAGGGACACATGGGACAAGGTGGGGACAGGGGACATGGTGGGGACACGGCAGGGATGGGGACATGGTGGGAACACATGGGACACGGCGGGGACAGGGAACACAGCAGGGACATGGGAGGGACATGGTGGGGACATGAGGGACACAGCAGGGACAGGGGACACAGCAGGGACACAGCAGGGACATGGGAGGGACACGAGGGACATGGCGGGGACAGGGGACACGGCGGGGACACGGGAGGGACATGGTGGGGACACAAGGGACACAGCGAGGACAGGGGACACAGCGGGGACACAGCAGGGACACGGCAGGGACATGGGAGGGACACATGGGACATGGTGGGGACAGGGGACATGGCAGGGACATGATGGGGACATGAGGGACGTGGCTGGGACGGGATATGAAGGACACAGCGAGGACACAAGTGAATGGTGGGGACACGAGGGACATGGCAGGGACAGAGACAGGGAACACGGCAGGGACATTGGCACAGGCTGGGGGGGCACGGCAGGGATGTGGGACATGGAGGGGACATGAGAGACACAGTGGGGACATGAGGGACATGGTGGGGACACGAGGGACATGGCAGGGACACAAGGGACATGGTGGGCACACAGGGGACACGGCAGGGACACGAGGGACACAGCAGGGACAGCGGACGTGGCGGGGACACAGGGGACACTGCATAGTCACAAGGGACATGGTGGGGACACAGGGGACACAGTAGGTACATGGTGGGGACACGAGGGACACGGCAGGAACAGGGGACATCATGGGGACACAGGGGACACAGTGGGGACATGGTGGGGACGCGAGAGACACAGGAGGGACGTGGGACATGGTGGGGACACGAGGGACATGACAGGAACAGGGGACATGGTGGGGACACAGCAGGGACATGGTGGGGACGCGAGGGACACAGGAGGGACATGGGACATGGTGGGGACACAAGGGACACGGCAGGAACAGGGGACATTGTGGGGACACAGGGGACACAGCAAGGACATGGTGGGGATGCGAGGGACACAGGAGGGACATGGTGGGGACGCGAGGGACACCGTAGGGACACGGTGGGAACATGAGGGACATGGCAGGAACAGAGGACATCATGGGGACACAAGGGACACGGCAGGGGCATGGTGGGGACGCAAGGGACACAGGAGGGACATGGGGGGGACATGAGGGACATGGCAGGAACAGGGGACATGGTGGGGACACAGAGGACACAGCAGGGACATCGTGAGAACACAGGGGACACAGCAGGGACATGGTGGGGACGCGAGGGACACAGGAGGGATGTGGGACATTGTGGGGACACAGGGGACACAGCAGGGACATGGTGGGGATGCGAGGGACACAGGAGGGACATGGGACATGGTGGGGATGCGAGGGACACAGCAGGAACAGGGGACATTGTGGGGACACAGGGGAGACAGCAGGGGCATGGTGGGGACACGAGGGACACAGGAGGGACATGGGACATGGAGGGGACACGGCAGGGAGATGGGGACAGGCAGGGGACAAGGCAGGGACATCGTCACGGGCAGGGGCCATGGTGGGGACCCGGGCACGGGCAGGGGACACAGCTGGGGAGGGGACGGGGGCAGGGGACAGGTGGCAGGGACAGGGAGGTGGTGGCAGGGACAGGGATGGGGCCGGGGCCAGCAGGGCGGGTGACAGTGCCGGTGTCCTCACCGCGTCCAGTTGTAGGTGGGGGGGGGGTTGCCGTCCCCCAGGCAGGTCAGCGTGGCCCCCTCCATGCCCTCCTGCCACTCCTCCGTGTGCCCCAGCACCGAGGCGTCCGACAGGTCTGGGGACAAGGGACAGGCAGGCTCGGGCCCCGTGTGTCCCCATGGTCCCGTTCCGCCCCGCCGTGTCCCCAGCGTGCCCCACCCCCCCCCACACACACACATGTCCCCAGCGGCCTCCCTGTCACCTCCGTTCCCAATGTCCCGGCCCCAACGTTCTCCGTGCCAACGTCCCCCCAATGTCCTCCATGTCCCCCCGCCACCCGTGTCCCCAGTGTCCCCCATGTCCCCAACACGCTCCACCTTCCCAATGCCCTCCACGTCCCCAGTGTCCCCCATGTCCCCAATGCCCTCCACGTCCCCAAAGTTCTCCATGCCAACGTCCCCCCAATGTCCTCCATGTCCCCCCACCACCCGTGTCCCCAGTGTCCCCCATGTCCCCAACACCCTCCACCTTCCCAATGCCCTCCACGTCCCCAAAGTTCTCCATGCCAACGTCCCCCCAATGTCCTCCATGTCCCCCTGCCACCCGTGTCCCCAGTGTCCCCCGTGTCCCCAACACCCTCCACCTTCCTAATGCCCTCCACGTCCCCAGTGTCCCCCATGTCCCCAACGCCCTCCACGTCCCCAAAGTTCTCCATGCCAACATCCCCCCAATGTCCTCCATGTCCCCCCACCACCCATGTTCCCAGTGTCCCCCGTGTCCCCAACACCCTCCACCTTCCCAATGCCCTCCATGTCCTCAATGTCCCCCCATGTCCTTAGTCCCTGCCGTGTCCTCCACGTCCCTCAATGCCCACATGCCCACTATGTCCCCAATGCCCCCCATGTCCCTAACACCCTCCCCGTCCCTCAGTGTTCCCCATATCCTCCGTGTCCCCAACACCCCCCATGTCCCCCACGCCCCTGGTGTCTTCCATGCCCTCAACATCCACCATGTCGCCCATGTCCCCAGGTGTCCTCCATGCCGTCAACACCCACCATGTCCCCCACGCCCCTGGTGTCCTCCATGACCTCAACACCCCCCATGCCCCCAGTGTCCCCCATGACCCCCACGCCCTCAACAACCCCCATGCCCTCCATGTCCCCAATGTCCTCCATGTTCTCCATGACCCTCAACACCCCCCATGCCCTCAACACCCCCCATGCCCCTGGTGTCCTCCATGCCCTCAACACCCCCATGCCCCCAGTGTCCCCCATGACCCCCACGCCCTCAACAACCCCCATGCCCTCCATGTCCCCAATGTCCTCCATGTTCTCCATGACCCTCAACACCCCCCATGCCCCTGGTGTCCTCCATGACCTCAACACCCCCCATGCCCCCAGTGTCCCCCATGACCCCCACGCCCTCAACAACCCCCATGCCCTCCATGTCCCCAATGTCCTCCATGTTCTCCATGACCCTCAACACCCCCCATGCCCCTGGTGTCCTCCATGCCCTCAACACCCCCCATGCCCCCAGTGTCCCCCATGACCCCCACGCCCTCAACAACCCCCATGCCCTCCATGTCCCCAATGTCCTCCATGTTCTCCATGACCCTCAACACCCCCCATGCCCCTAGTGTCCTCCATGCCCTCAACACCCCCCATGCCCCCCGTGGTGCCGCACAGGCGACGCTGAGGAGGTGGGTGATCCTCTTCTCGTGGCGCAGGCCGGGGTGCGCCACCACGCAGGTCAGGCTCTTGCCGTTCATGCTGCGCCCGGGCACCAGGAAGAACTCGCTGGTGACGGAGGCGGAGCGGGCGTGCTCGGAGCGGCGGGTGGCGTTGGTGCCCCGCACCTCCGTCTCCCAGCGCACCGAGGGCACCGGGTTGCCCTCCGCCGTGCACGAGGCCGCCAGCGTCCGGCCCTGACCCTCCTCCAGCGGCGGCCCCGGGTTCAGGATGGGCAGGGGTGGCACTGCGGGGGGCACCGGCCTCAGGCCCCCCGTTGCCACATCGGTGGCCCCGTCCCCCACCGCCATCACCCCGCGCCCGTTGCCCCGTCGCCCACCACCGCTTGCCCACTGCTCTTCACCCGTTTGCCCCGTGCCCGTCGCCCCATCGCCATTGCTCTGTGCCCATTGCCCCACTGCCCGTCACCCCGTCCTCATCACCCCACGCCCGCTGCCCCTTGCCCACCACCCCATGCCCGTTGCCCCACGACCGTCACCCTGTGCCCATTGCCCATTGCCCTGGGCACACCATTCCATGCCCATTGCCCCGTGACCATCGTCCTACGCCCATTGCCCACTAGCCCATTGCCCCACGCCCGCCACCCCATGCCCGTTGCCCCATGCCAACCACCCTATGCCCATTTGCCACCACCCCATGCCCACTGCCCCATCACCCCATGCCTGCTGCTCCTTGGCCAGTACCCCACTGGCCCATGCCCACCACCCATCACCACATGCCCATCACCATCTTCTTATGCCTACAGCCCATTCCCCATGGCCATTTGCCCACCACCCCATGGCCACCACCCCATGGCCATTGCCCCGTGCCCATCTTCCTATGCCCACCACCCCATCCCCATGGCCATTTGCCCACCGCCTTGTGTCCACCACCCCGTAGCCATCACCCCATTGCCCCATGCCCATCATCCCATGCCCACCGCCCCATTGCCCCGTGCCCATCATCCTATGCCCATCACCTCATGACCATCACCCCATGGCCACTGCCCTATTGCCCCGTGCCCACCACCCCGTGCCCATGGCCATTTGCTCACTGCCTTGTACCCACCACCCCATATCCATCACCCCATTGCCCCATGCCCATTATTCTATGCCCACTGCCCCATCCCTATGGCCATTTGCCCACCGCCTTGTGTCCACCGCCCCATGGCCACCACCCCATTGCCCCACGCCCATCATCCCATGGCCAACCCCCCATCCCCATGGCCATTTGCCCACCTCCCTGTACCCACCACCCCATGGCCACCACCTCATTGCCCCATGCCCACCACCCCATCCCCATGGCCATTTGCCCACCGCCCCATGCCCACCACCCTATGACCACTGCCCCATCCCCATGGCCATTTGCCCACCGCCCCATGGCCACCACCCCATTGCCCATGCCCACCACCCTATGCCCATCACCCCATGGCCACCGCCCCATTGCCCCATGCCCACCGTCCCATTGCCCCATGCCCACCACCCCATCCCCATGGACATTTGCCCACCTCCCCATGGCCACCACCCCATCCCCATGGCCATTTGCCCACTGCCTGGTACCCACCACCCCATGCCCACCACCCCATTGCCCCACACCCATCATCCCATGGCCACCCCCCCATCCCCATGGCCATTTGCCCACCTCCCTGTACCCACCACCCCATGCCCACCGTCCCATTGCCCCATGCCCACCACCCCATCCCCATGGCCATTTGCCCACCGCCCCATGCCCACCACCCCATGGCCACCGCCCCATTGCCCCATGCCCACCACCCCATCCCCATGGCCATTTGCCCACTGCCCCATGGCCACCACCCCATCCCCATGGCCATTTGCCCACTGCCTGGTACCCACCACCCCGTGGCCACCACCCCATTGCCCCACGCCCATCATCCCATGGCCAACCCCCCATCCCCATGGCCATTTGCCCACCTCCCTGTACCCACCACCCCATGGCCACCACCTCATTGCCCCATGCCCACCACCCCATCCCCATGGCCATTTGCCCACCTCCCCATGGCCACCACCCCATCCCCATGGCCATTTGCCCACCTCCCTGTACCCACCACCCCGTGGCCACCACCTCATTGCCCCACGCCCATCATCCCATGCCCACCGCCCCATCCCCATGGCCATTTGCCCACCTCCCTGTACCCACCACCCCGTGGCCACCACCTCATTGCCCCATGCCCATCATCCCATGCCCACCGCCCCATCCCCATGGCCATTTGCCCACCTCCCTATACCCACCACCCCATGGCCACCACCTCATTGCCCCATGCCCACCACCCCATCCCCATGGCCATTTGCCCACCGCCCCATGCCCACCACCCCATTGCCCCATGCCCACCACCCTATGACCACTGCCCCATCCCCATGGCCATTTGCCCACCGCCCATGGCCACCACCCCATTGCCCATGCCCACCACCCTATGACCACTGCCCCATCCCCATGGCCATTTGCCCACCGCCCCATGGCCACCACCCCATTGCCCATGCCCACCACCCCATGCCCATCACCCCATGGCCACCGTCCCATTGCCCCATGCCCACCGCCCCATCCCCATGGCCATTTGCCCACCTCCCTGTACCCACCACCCCGTGGCCACCACCTCATTGCCCCACGCCCATCATCCCATGCCCACCGCCCCATCCCCATGGCCATTTGCCCATCCCCCCGCTCCCGGCCACTCACCCAGCACCTTGAGCGTGAGGTGCCCCTCGAAGCTGCCCATGGGGAAGGTGATGAGGTGACACTCGTAGTCGCCCTCGTCCCCCTGCACGGCGTTCCTCAGGACGATGGCGCCGTCCTCCAGCGCCCCGTCCGCCCGCCGCAGCACCCGCCCGGCGTAGGGCTCCTGCACGTGCTGCCCGTGCTGGCGGTGGAGCACGGCCACCTCGGCGCTGCTCCCCCCGGGACCCCGCTTCAGCCACGTCACCTGCTCCACCTGCTCCTGCTCCTGCGCCCGGTACCGACACGGCAGCACCACGTCCTGGCCCAGCACCGCCGTCACGCTGCGCTCCACCTCCACCACGCCCGCGCCCACGCCTGCGGGGACCGGGGAAGGGGGACACACGTGGGCACCGGGGACGGCACGGCGCGGGCCGGCACGCGCTTGCCCCCTCGCGCGCTCGCGGACGGGCAAAAACACCCCAGCGCGCTCCCGCACGCTGGTCCTTGCACGCCGCCACGCACGCTTGGGCATGCTCACGTGCACGCGGGGCATGTTCCCACACACTTGGGCACGCTCTGGCACGCTTGCAGCCAATGGCGCACACCCGTGCGCACTCGTGCACGCTTACGCACACTCGGCCAACCTCAGGGGCCCGTGTCCCCCTCCGTGACGCCCTACGCACAACCACGCTCCCGCACGCTTGTGCACGCTCACGTATGTTTGGGCATCCCCACGCCGGCACGGACGCGCTTGGGCACACTTGGGCACGCTTGTGCCCGCACGCACACGTGCCGGCACTCACAGACGTGCAAAAACGCCCCTGCACGCTCCCGCACGCTTGTTTTTGCACGCCTCCACGCACGCTTGGGCACGCTCTGGCACGCTTGGGCACGCTTGTGCCCGCACACACTTGTGCCAGCACTCACGTATGCATAAAACCACCCCTGCACGCTCCTGCACGCTGGTCCTTGCACGCCTCCGTGCACGCTTGGGCACACTCACATACACGCGGGCACGCTTGGGCACGCTTCAGCACGCCTGTGCCCGCACACACGGTGCCGGCACTCACATACGTGCAAAAGCACCCCTGCACGCTCCCGCACACGTGTTCTTGCACACCTCCGCACACGCTTGGGTACAGTCACATACATGCGGGCACGCTTGGGCACGCTTCTGCACGCTCTGGCACGCTTGCGCCCGCACACACGCGTGCCGGCACTCACATACGTGCAAAACCACCCCGGCACGCTCCCGCACGCTTGTCCTTGCACACCTCCACGCACGCTTGGGCACGCTTCTGCATGCTTGGGCACGCCTGTGTCCGCACACGCTCGTGCCAGCACTCACAGACGTGCAAAACCACCCCTGCACGCTCCCGCACGCTGGTCCTTGCACGCCTCCACGCACGCTTGGGCACACTCACACGCATGCGGGCACGCTTGGGCACACTTGTGTCCGCACACACTCGTGCCAGCACTCACATACAGGCAAGAACACTTTTGCACACTTGTGCAAGCTCGTGCACGCTTACACACCGATGCGCGCTCGGGCGTGCTGAGACCCAGCCGCGTGCATTCGTGCTCACACGCACCGGGCGTGCGCGCTCGGGCACGCTTGCGCACGCTCGTGCTCACCCAGGCGCGCTCACGCGGGCTTGGATGTGCTCGCACACGTGCTCGCACACACGCTTCAGCACGTTCACACTTGCTTGCACGCCCTCGGGCACGGCTGGGCACGCTTGTGCACGCTCACAGGCGCTCCTGCGTGTTTAGGCACGTTTGCACAGGGACGTGCACGCTCACGCACACTTGGGCATGCTCAAGCACGCCTGTACATCCTTGTGCACACTTGTGCACCCCTGGACACACTCACGGGTGCTTGGGCGTGCTCACACACGCTCGTCACGCTTGGACACCGCCATGCATGCTCTCGCACGCTTGCGCACACTCGGGTGTGTTTGAGCATCCTCACGCCAGCACGGACGCACTTACGCACACTCGGGCACGCTCACACATGCGTGGGCACGCTTGCAGCCAACGGCGCACACCTGTGCACGCTTACGCACACTCGGCCAACCTCAGGGGCCCGTGTCCCCCCCCGTGGTGCCCTACGCACGAACACGCTCCCGCACGCTTGTGCACGCTCACGTATGTTTGGGCATCCTCACGCCGGCACGGACACGCTTGTGCACACTCGGGCACGCTCACACACGTGTGGGCACGCTTGGGCACGCTCACACACCAGCAGGTCCGTGTCCCCCCCGTGGTCCCGTGGTGCCCTACGCACGAGCACGCTCCCGCACGCTCACGTATGTTTGGGCATCCTCACGCCAGCACGGACACACTCGGGCACGCTCAGGCACGCTTGCAGCCAATGGCGCACACCCGTGCACGCTTACGCGCACTCGGCCAACCTCAGGGGCCTGTGTCCCCCCCCCGTGGTTGCCCTACGCACGAGCACGCTCCCGCACGCTCACGTATGTTTGGGCATCCTCATGCCAGCACGGACGCACTTGTGCACGCTCACACACGTGCAGGCACGCTACGGCACGTTTCTGCACGCTTACGCACACTCAGCCAACCTCAGGGGCCTGTGTCCCCCCCCGTGGTGCCCTACGCACGAGCACGCTCCCACACGCTTGTGCACGCTCACGTATGTCTGGGCATCCTCACACTGGCACGGACACGCTTGTGCACACTTGGGCACGCTCACGCACATGTGGGCACGCTTGGGCACGCTCACACACCAGCGTGCCCATGTCCCCCCCCACATTGTGCCCTACGCACGAGCACGCTCCCGCACGCTCACGTATGTTTGGGCATCCTCACGCCGGCACGGACACACTTGTGCACACTCGGGCACGCTCACACACGTGTGGGCACGCTTGGGCACGCTCACACACCAGCGGGTCCGTGTCCCCCCCGTGGTGCCCTACGCACGAGCACGCTCACGTATGTTTGGGCATCCTCATGCCAGCACGGACACACTTGTGCACACTTGTGCACGCTCACACACGTGCAGGCACGCTACGGCACGTTCGTGCACGCTTACGCGCACTTGGCCAACCTCAGGGGCCTGTGTCCCCCCCGTGGTGCCCTACGCACGAGCATGCTCCCGCACGCTTGTACACGCTCACGCGTGTTTGGGCATCCCCACGCCAGCACGGACACGCTTGTGCACACTCGGGCACGCTCACACACATGTGGGCACGCTTGGGCACGCTCACACACCAGCGGGTCCGTGTCCCCCCTGTGGTGCCCTACGCACGAGCACGCTCCCGCACGCTTGTACACACTCACGTATGTTTGGGCATCCCCACGCCAGCACGGACGCGCTTGTGCACACTTGTGCACGCTCACACACGTGCAGGCACGCTACGGCACGTTCATGCACGCTTACGCGCACTCAGCCAACCTCAGGGGCCCGTGTCTCCCCCGTGGTGCCCTACGCACGAGCACGCTCCCACACGCTTGTGCACGCTCACGTATGTCTGGGCATCCTCACACTGGCACGGACACGCTTGTGCACACTTGGGCACCCTCACGCACATGTGGGCACGCTTGGGCACGCTCACACACCAGCGTGCCCATGTCGTCCCCCCCCCGTCGTGCCCTACGCACGAGCACGCTCCCGCACGCTCACGTATGTTTGGGCATCCCCACGCCAGCACGGACACGCTTGTGCACACTCGGGCACGCTCACACACGTGTGGGCACGCTTGGGCACGCTCACACACCAGCGGGTCCGTGTCCCCCCCGTGGTGCCCTACGCACGAGCACGCTCACGTATGTTTGGGCATCCTCATGCCAGCACGGACACACTTGTGCACACTTGTGCACGCTCACACACATGCAGGCACGCTACGGCACGTTCGTGCACGCTTACGCACACTCAGCCAACCTCAGGGGTCTGTGTCCCCCCCGTGGTGCCCTACGCACGAACATGCTCCCGCACGCTTGTGCACGCTCACGCGTGTTTGGGCATCCTCACACTGGCACAGACACGCTTGTGCACACTCGGGCACGCTCACACACATGTGGGCACGCTTGGGCACGCTCACACACCAGCGGGTCCGTGTCCCCCCTGTGGTGCCCTACGCACGAGCACGCTCCCGCACGCTTGTACACGCTCACGCGTGTTTGGGCATCCCCACGCCAGCACGGACGCGCTTGTGCACGCTTGGGCACGCTCAGGCACACTTGCAGCCAATTGCACACACCCGTGCACGCTTATGCACACTCGGCCAAGCTCAGGGGTCCGTGTTGCCCCTTGTGGCGCCCTACGCTCCAGCACGCTCGTGCACGCTCACGTACGTTTGGGCATCCTCACGCCAGCATGGACGCACTCGGGCACGCTTGCAATCAATGGTGCACACCCGTGCGCGCTCGTGCACGCTTACGCACACTCGGCCAAGCTCAGGGGGCCCGTGTCCCCGCCGTGGTGCCCTACGCACGAGCACGCTCCCGCACGCTCAGGCACACTCAGGCACGCTCGTGCACGCTTCCGCACACTCGGCCAACCTCCCGGGTCCATGTCCCCCCCCGTGGTGCCCTACGCACGAGCAGGCTCCCGCACGTTTGGGCATCCCCACGCCGGCACAGACACCCTCACGTCAACGGCGCGCACCCGCGCACGCTTCCGCACACTCGGCCAACCTCGGGGAGGGGGGGCCCGTGGCCCCGTCGTTCCCCCCCCCACCCCCAACCCCGCGGTGCCCTACGCTGCCCCCCGCGCGCTCGGGCCCGCTGCCACGCGCCGGGGCCTGCTCCCGCTCCCGCTCCCGCTCCCGCTCGCTCCCGCGACGCTCGTGCGAGGCCCGGCGGGTGTCGGGGCGTGGCGGGGGCCCGCCCAGCCGCTGGGCGACGCCAGGGGAAGCGGCCGGGCCGGCGTGGCCAGCTCAACCGGCCGTGGCACATGCCAGGCCCTGCCACGGCTTGCGGAGGGCGGCCGCCCCCGCCGACATCCCTCCCCCCCCCCATCCCCAACCCCGGGGGCTCCCCGAAAGCCCCCCGCCGCGCCGCTTGCCGGGCCCGGCTTAATTATAATTACCCCCCCCCCTCGATTAGTCGCCGGATTAATTAAATAATTGCGGCGCTGCCCCGTGGCGTGAGTCACGGCCACGCTGCCGCCCTCCATCCCCCCCCCACCCCCCCCGGCCCTGCCTCAGTTTCCCCCGGCGCGGCCCTTGGGGTCCCCGGGAAGGGGGCGGGGGGGAGGGGGGGGGGTGTGAGGTTCCCGGGGGTCGGGGTGGCGGTGGCCGGGGGGGGAGGTTGGGGGGGGGGGGGGGCGCTGGGTGCCGTCGGGGCTGGCGGGCGGCCCCCGCCGCGGGGCGTCCCCACCCAGCGGGGCCGAACGCGTGGGAACCCAGCCGGGAACCGGCTCGACCGGATCCCGCGGCCCCCACGCCCCGGCCGGCACCGGGGAGGGTGCGGGACCGGGGAGGGGGGGGGGGGGTGCAGGGGGGAAGGATGCGGGACCGGGGGAAAACGGGGGGGAATGAGCCCCGGGGGGAGGTGGGGGGGGGGGAACACGCGTGTGTCTTTGTGTCCTTCGGGACCACGCGTGGGCCCCCCCCCCGACGGCCACACACGGAGCGCCCCCCCCCCCCCCAAACACCGCCCCCCCCCCGCCAAGGGTTCACACGCGTGTGCGCTCACACGCGTCCCGTGCACACGCGTGTGCGCACCCCCCCACACCCCCCCCACACACACAGACACCCGTGGGCGGCGCGGCAGCTCCCACCCGCCCCCCCCCCGGGGGGGTCCCGCAGGCCTGGCGCCCCGCTGACGGGCTCCGTGCCCCCGGCTTGGGGGGGGGGGGGGGGGGGGGACGCCCCCCACTCGCAGCTCACACACACACCCCCCCCCCAGGCCGTGAGTCACGGGGGGGGGGTCAGCCCCCCCTGCGGTGACGTCACCCCCGCGGCACCCAGCCCGTTCCCACGGTTTCCCAGTGGGGAAACTGAGGCACGGCGGGGGAGGCGGAGAACGGACACCACCACCACCCCCCCCCCGACCTCCCCAGCTCTACAGCACCCATCGCGGGGGGGGGTGGGTGTGTGTGTGCGCCCCCCCCCCCCCGCCAAAGCGTGGCGGAGACAGCGGGGAGGGGGCGGGGACCCCCTCCCCCGCCGAGTGTGCCCGTTCCCACGCTGCGTGTGTCCCCCCCGCGTGTCCCCAGAGGGACCCGCCCCCCCCCCAGCCCGGTGTCCCCGCTGGGGTTTGAGTTGGGGGGGGGGGGGGGTTGGGGGGAACGCGCAGGTGCGCGCACACAGACACGGGCGCGCACACGCGTGTGCAACACCCACGGCGCAGCCCCCGGCACGGAGCGACCCCCCCACCCCCCCAATACCCCCTCCCAAACCCCCGGCGCGGAGTCCCCCCCCCTCCTGCCCGGGGACACGGACACGGAGGGGGGACACGGACATGGCGGGGGGGGGACACACGGATCACGCGCAGACACAGGTGCACACGCGAGCGCTCACACGTACACACACACACACACACCCCCTCCCCGTGTGCACACGCGTGTGCCCCCCACCCCCCGCCGCCACCCCCCCCCCACCCCGGGTCCCGCAGCCCCAGCGCACCCCGTACCCTGGGCCCGGTTCCCTTCCCCCCCGCGCCCCCCGGTGCCGTGTCCCAGCCCGGAGCTGCCGGTGCCGCCCCCCCCCCGGGGTCCCGCTCCCACCCGGGGGTCCCGGTCCGTGCCCCGCTGCCCGCCCCCCCCCCCCCACGCTGTCCCCGGTGCCGGTGGTGCCTTACCGGTGGCGGCGAGGAGGAGGAGGAGGAGGAGGAGGAGGAGGAAGGGGGTCCCGGGCCGCATCCCGCGGGGGGCCATGCGGACACCTGCGGGCTCAGGGCGCTGCTCGGTCCCCGGCCAGCACCATCCGGGCCGAACCGGGACCAACCGGGACCGACCGGGTTGCACCGGGATGAACCGAACCCAACCCAACTCAACCCAACCGGGAGGAACCGGGACCAACCGGGACGGGACGAACCGACCCGAACCGGGCCGGGCCGGGCCGAGCCTCGCCTCGCCGGGCCGAACGGGCCCGCTCCGGGCCGTACCGGGCGGCTCCGGGCCGAGCGCGGCGGAGGGGCCGGTGCTGAGCCGCTCGGAGCCGGGACGGGACGGAGGGGGGGGGGGGGGGGGCGGGAGAGGGGGGGGGGGGGGGGTGGGGGGAGGGGGGAGAGCGTGGGCGTGGCCCGGGGGGGCGTGGTCTGAGGGGGTGGGGCCGGGCGGGGCGGACCGGTCCGGCAGGTAGGGGCAGGGGCGGGGTCCGGGGCGCGGCCTTAAAGGGGCGACGGTCACCGGCGGGGCGCGGTGGGGCCCACCCGGGAGCTCCCCTCCCTCCTCCTCCCCCCCCCCCCCGCCAGGCAGCGGCTCCCGGTGACACCCCCCCCCCCCCGGTGACCCCCCCCGCGCCCCTCCCAGCCCATTCCCCCTCTCCCACGGTCTCCCATTAATCCCCATGTCCCTCCCAGTTCCCCCCCACCCCAGACCCCCGCTGGGTGTGATCCCCCCCCCAACATCCTCGTTTGTGCCCAAAAGCTGTGGGGCAGAGGAAGGGGGAGGGGCTGTGGGCTGGCACCGACATCCCCCCCCCCCCCTCCCCGCCCCAACACACACACACACACACACACAAAATTCGGGGCCCCCCCAAATCCCACCGGACAGCACAGGGCAGCCCGGGGCGGGGGGGGTTGGGGGGGTGTGAGGGGGGGATGGCAGTTTATTGTCACAGCAAGAGTCGGGGGGGGGGGGACGAAAGGGGGTGAGGCGGGTGGGGGGGGGAGAGAGCGCAGCGGGAGCTCAACCCTGCAGAGACCGGGCACAACTCAGCACAGCAGTGACTGGGCACAACTCAACACAGCAGTGACCCGCACTCCGGGGTGCCCCCACCCGCCTCCCGTGGGGAGGATGGTGGGGGCAAGGGGGGAGCGGGGGCTCCCCGAGGTGCCCGGGGCCCCTCAGGCACCCGCCACCTCAGAACTCTCCGGAGACGGGTCCTTGGCGGCAGCACAGAGGTGGAAAAGTCCTGGGGGGGGAAGAGAGGAGGTCGTGGGGTGTGGGGGGAGCTCAGTGTGGGGGCCCCTCCCTGCTGCCCCCCACCCGTGGGTGCCCTCAGGATGTGGCCAGGCCCAGCTGAGCCCTGCACAGACCGGGCACAGCTCAGCACAGCAGTGACTCCCCATCCCCTCCCTGCAGAGACCGGGCACAGCTCAGCACAGCAGTGACTCCCCATCCCCTCCCTGAAGAGACCGGGCACAGCTCAGCACAGCAGTGACTCCCCAACCCCTCCCTGCAGAGACCAGACACACCTCAGCACAGCAGTGACTCCCCAACCCCTCCCTGCAGAGACCAGACACAGCTCAGCACAGCAGTGACTCCCCATCCCCTCCCTGCAGAGACCGGGCACAGCTCAGCACAGCAGTGACCAGACCCTGTTGATTGCCGCTACCTGCTGAGCCGATGAGGACGACGGCGACCCAGCCCAGGATGTAGGACCAGGAGAAGCGCCAGGCGGTGCGGGCCGGCCCCAGCAGGCTCAGCGTGCCGGCCGTGTACACCGCCAGCCCCAGCAGCGCCAGCAGACCTGCGGGCAGAGGGCACGGGTCAGCGGCACGGGGTGGCCAAGCCTGTGAGCCCCAGCTGGGCAGGCAGAGACCGAACACAGCTCAGGGCAGCAGTGACGGGCACAGCTCAGCATGCAGAGACCGGGCACAGCTCAGTGCAGCAGTGACTCCCCTTGAGACAGTCCCTGAGGCCCCCATGCCCCAGCCCGCCCCTCCCACTTGTCCCCACGTACCAGCCAGGAGCAGGGTGATGCCGGCCACGCGGGCACGCACCCGCCGGGCAGTGCTGGCCACAGCGGAGAGCCCCAGGGCGAGGCCGGCAGCGGCGGTGAGCACCGAGAGCAGCATCAGCACCCGCGTGGCCTCCCATAAGGCTGGGGGGGGGAACACACACACACGTGTTGGGGACACCTGGGGGACACGGGACCCTGAGCAAGTGCATGCCCAGGATGCTGCCCCCATGCCCTGCCCGCAGAGACCAGACACAGCTCAGCGCAGCAGTGACCCCGCACAGAGACCAGACACAGCTCAGCGCAGCAGTGACTCCCCAACCCCTCCCTGCAGAGACCGGGCACAGCTCAGCACAGCAGTGACCCCTGCAGAGACCAGACACAGCTCAGCGCAGCAGTGACTCCCCCCATCCCCACCCTGCAGAGACCAGACACAGCTCAGTGCAGCAGTGACCCCTCACAGAGACCAGACACAGCTCAGCGCAGCAGTGACTCCCCATCCCCTCCCTGCAGAGACCGGGCACAGCTCAGCGCAGCAGTGGACCCCGCACAGAGACCAGACACAGCTCAGTGCAGCAGTGACTCCCCCCATTCCCACCCTGCAGAGACCAGACACAGCTCAGTGCAGCAGTGACCCCTCACAGAGACCAGACACAGCTCAGCGCAGCAGTGACTCCCCATCCCCTCCCTGCAGAGACCGGGCACAGCTCAGCACAGCAGTGACCCCTGCAGAGACCAGACACAGCTCAGCGCAGCAGTGACCCCCCCACCTCCTCCCGCAGAGACCGGGCACAGCTCATCTCCCCGGTGCCTACCCGGGGTGCCGGGCTGGGGCTGGCAGTGTCCCCCGAGGCAGACGTGCCACAGCCCGAGGCTGGCGGTGCCACCGGGCGCCCGGCGCTGCAGCCAGAAGTGGGTGGCCGTGGCGGCCAGGAGCAGGGCCAGGCCGCTGGCCCCGCACAGCAGCCCCCCCCCCCGTCGGCATCCCCCTGCGCTGCGGGGACACGTGGGACAAGAGCGGGACATGGGGGTGCCCGGGGGTGGCATCGCCCGGGGATGGTGGGGACACCCGTGGGGACACCTCCAGGGATAGAGGGTAGCAGGGGGTGACATCTCCAGAGGACACCGGGGACAACCGTGGGGAGATGGGGGTACCCAGGGGTGACAGGACCAGGGGACACTGGGGACAACTGTGGGGACATCTCCAGGGGTACGGGGGTACCTGAGGGTGGCATC
The DNA here is from genome assembly GCF_963924245.1 of Chroicocephalus ridibundus. Taxonomy (NCBI): domain Eukaryota; kingdom Metazoa; phylum Chordata; class Aves; order Charadriiformes; family Laridae; genus Chroicocephalus; species Chroicocephalus ridibundus. The sequence continues at coordinate 2,805,243 of NC_086304.1, read as the reverse complement.
TCCCGGGGATGTTGGGGACACCCATGGGGGACATCTCCAGGGGTAGGGGGGTACCCAGGGGTGACACCTCCAAGGGACACTGGGGACAATGGTGGGGACATCTCCAGGGGTAGGGGGGTACCCGGGGGTGGCATCTCCAGGGATGTTGGGGACACCCATGGGGACATGTCCAGGGGACATGGGGGTACCTGAGGGTGACACCTCCAAGGGACACTGGGGACAACAGTGGGGACATCTCCAGGGGACATGGGGGTACCCAGGGTTGGCAGAACCAGGGGACACTGGGGACAACAGTGGGGACATCTCCAGGGGTAGGGGGATACCCGGGGGTAGCATCTCCAGGGGATGTTGGGGACACCCATGGGGACATCTCCAGGGGTAGAGTGTACCAGGGGGGGGACATCTCCAGAGGACACCGGGGACAACTGCAGGAACATGGGGGTACCCGGGGTGGCAGGACCAGGGACACTGGGGGACAATGGCGGGGACATCTCCACGGGTAGAGGGTACCAGGGGGTGACATCCTCCAGGGCACACCCATGGGGACATTTCCAGGGGACATGGGGGTACCCAGGGGTGGCATCTCCAGGGGACACTGGGGACAACGGTGGGGACATCTCCAGGGGACACGGGGGTACCCAGGGGTGGCATCTCCCGGGGATGTTGGGGACACCCATGGGGACATCTCCACGGGCAGAGGGTACCAGGGGGGGACATCTCCAGGGCACACTCATGGGGACATTTCCAGGGGACATGGGGGTACCTGAGGGTGGCATCTCCAGGGGACATGTCCAGGGGACATGGGGGTACCCGGGGTGGCAGGACCAGGGGACACTGGGGACAACGGTGGGGACATCTCCAGGGGACATGGGGGTACCCGAGGGTGGCATCTCCAGGGGACATGTCCAGGGGACATGGGGGTACCCAGGGGTGGCAGGACCAGGGGACACTGGGGACAACGGTGGGGACATCTCCAGGGGACATGGGGGTACCCGGGGGTGGCATCTCCAGGGGATGTTGGGGACAACCCTGGGGACATCTCCAGGGGTAGGGGGCACGGGGAGGTGGCACCTCCAGGGGACACTGGGTGGTATCGCTGGGGACAACGGTGGGGGACACCGTGGGGGGGACCCAGGGGTGGCACCTCTGGGAGGCGGGTGGGGACACTGGGGACAGACACCCCCCCACACCCCCCGCCCCGGGGCGCCCACCCCCGGCCACTCACCTGCCCTCAGCACCCGCCGGCCGGGTGGCCCATGGCCGCCTGTCCCTCTGTCCCTCTGTCCCTCTGTCCCCCCGGGGTGGGGACAGGGGCCGCGGGGGGGGGGGGGGTGGAGGCGGGGGGCGCACGTGGCAGTGCCATTGTCGGGGACACAATGCGGGGAAGGCTCTGGGTGCTGCCGCCACCCGCGCGCTGACGCGGCGAAAGCTTGTCCCCGCTGGTGTCCCCCTCCCCCCCCCCCCCCCCCCCCCATGGTGACAAGGTGGGGGGGGGGGGGGCGCAGGGGACACAGCCAGGGTCCCGGGCAACGTCCCCTGTCAGGGCGCCAGCACCCTGGGGACAGCGGGTGCCACCACCGTGGGCAGGATCGGGCCCGGGCGGGGCTGGGGACCCCACGGTCAATTGGGTGGGGGGGGGACACCGGGGGACATGGGGGACACTGGGGACACCAGGGCCACCAAGGACGGGGACATCGGGGACACCAAGGACAGCAGGGACAGGGACAGCAGGGACACGGGGGACACTGGGGACATCAGACACAGCAGGGACAGGGGCACTGGGGACACCGGGGACAGTGGCACCAGGGATGGGGACACCGGGGTCAGGAGGGAGAGGGACATCAGGGACACGGGGGACACCGGGGGCCACTGGGACAAGGACACTGCGGACAAGGAGGACACTGGGGACATCAGGGACAGGGACTCTGGGAACACCAAAGATGGGGACATCGGGGACACCAAGGACTGCAGGGACAGGGGACACTGGGACACGGGGGACACCGGGGACAGTGGCACCAGGGATGGGGACACCGGGGTCAGGAGGGAAAGGGACATCAGGGACAGGGGGGACACTGGGACAAGGACGCTGCGGACACGGAGGACATTGGGGACATCAGGGACAGGGACACAAGGGACGGGGACACTGGGGACACTTGGGGACACTTGGGGACAGGAGCCGGGGGGGGGGGTTGGGAGCCCCCTAGGGAGGGTGGTCGGTCCCTGGGGGTGGCCAAGGAGGCTGGGGCTGTCCCCTGCTGTCACCGTCAAGGTGACACGCGTGGGGGGGTGACACGCGTGGGGGGGTGAGTCACACGGGGCCGGGCACCCTCGTGCACCCCCTGACACGTGTGTGCGCACACACACACCCCCCCACACACACGCGTGCCTCGACCCTCGCACGCGCACACGCAGCCCCCCGTGCACGCTCGCACGCGCCGGCATGCGTGTGCACTCAGACACGCGTGCACTCACACACACGCATGCACTCACGCACACGCACACGGACACACGCACAGTCACATGTGTGCGCTCACACGCGTGTGTACGGTCGCACGCGCACACTCGCATGCCCGCGCTCACAGACACGCGGGCACTCACACACACGCCCGCAGTCGTACACACGCACTCACACGCGTGCACTCACACACGCGTGCACTCACACATACACTCACAGACACACGTGCAGTCACATGTGTGCACTCACACACGTATGCAGTCGCACGCGTGCGCAATCACATGCGTGCACTCACACACGTGTGTGCACTCACACACGCATGCAGTCAGACGTGTGCACTCACACGCGCATGCACTCACGCACATGTGCACGCTCACACACACGCGTGCACTCACACACACGCACACGCACGGACACACGCGCAGTCACATGCGTGCGCTCACACACACAGGCACTCACACACACGCGCAGCCACATGCGTGAACTCACACACGTGTGTGCACTCACACACGCATGCAGTCGCACACGTGCGCACTCACATGCGTGCACTCACACACATGTGTGCACGCACACACGCACGCAGTCAGACATGTGCACTCACACACGCGTGCACTCTCACACGCATACACTCACACGCACGCGTGCACTCTCGCACCTGTCCACTCACACGCGCGCACTCACACAGATGCTTACGCTCACACGCGTGCGCGCTCACGTGCGTGTGCACACTCACACACGCGCGTGCACTCACACACACGTGCGTACTCCCACGCGTGCACCCCCAGACACGTGTGCCCTCTCACGCACGTGCACGCTCACACCCCTGTGTGCACTCACACTCACACGCGCTCCCTCGCACACGCGTGTGCGCGCACACGCGCTCCCCGTGTCACAGCCCGCCGGCGGCGGCGGCAGCGGCAGCAGCAGGAGGAGGAGGAGGAGGAGGAGGATGACGACGCTGAGGCCGAAGCCGCCGTGGGGGGGGGCCCTGGAGCTGGGGGGGTCGCAGGGAGCACCTGGGAGGGGGTGGGGGGGAAGGAACCACCTCAGGGGCTGCCCAGGACCCCGCAGCCCCGAGGCCAAGGTGAGGGGCACCCTCTGCGCCCCCCCCGCCCCCCCCCAGCCCCCCCCTCAGCCCCGAGGCCGAGGTGAGGGGCTCCTGCTGCCCCCCCCCCCCCACCCCCCGGGCCCCCCCCATCCCCACCATCCTGAGGCCAAGGTGAGGGGCTCCCCCCAGCCCCACCGCCCTGATCCCCGCAGCCCCGAGGCCAAGGTGAGGGGCTCCCCCCCCCCCATCCCCACAGCCAGGGTGAGGGGCTCCCCCTGATCCTCACAGCCCCGAGGCCCGGGTGAGGGGCTCCCCCCCATCCCCACCGCCCTGATCCCCGCAGCCCCGAGGCCAAGGTGAGGGGCTCCCCCTGATCCTCACAGCCCCGAGGCCAAGGTGAGGGGCTCCCCCCCCCCCATCCCCATAGCCAGGGTGAGGGGCTCCCCTGATCCTCACAGCCCTGAGGCCGGGGTGAGGGGCTCCCCCCATCCCCACCGCCCTGATCCATGCAGCCCCGAGGCCAAGGTGAGGGGCTCCCCCTCATCCCCGCAACGCCACGGCCAAGCTGAGGGGCTTCCCCCAGCCCCACCGCCCTGATCCATGCAGCCCCGAGGCCAAGGTGAGGGGCTCCCCCCCCATCCCCACCGCCCTGATCCCTGCAGCCCCGAGGCCAAGGTGAGGGGCTCCCCGCCCCCATCCCCATAGCCAGGGTGAGGGGCTCCCCCTGATCCTCACAGCCCCGAGGCCAAGGTGAGGGGCTCCCCCCCCCATCCCCATAGCCAGGGTGAGGGGCTCCCCCTGATCCTCACAGCCCCGAGGCCGGGGTGAGGGGCTCCCCCCCATCCCCACCGCCCTGATCCATGCAGCCCGAGGCCAAGGTGAGGGGCTCCCCCTGATCCCCGCAGCCCCGAGGCCAAGGTGAGGGGCTCCCCCATCATCCCCATAGCCCGGGTGAGGGGCTCCCCCTGATCCTCACAGCCCCAAGGCCAAGGTGAGGGGCTCCCCCCCCATCCCCATAGCCAGGGTGAGGGGCTCCCCCTGATCCCCGCAGCCCCGAGGCCAAGGTGAGGGGCTCCCCCTCATCCCCGCAACCCCACGGCCAAGCTCAGGGGCTTCCCCCAGCCCCACCGCCCTGATCCATGCAGCCCCGAGGCCAAGGTGAGGGGCTCCCCCCCCCATCCCCATAGCCAGGGTGAGGGGCTCCCCCTGATCCCCGCAGCCCCCGAGGCCGGGGTGAGACCCCCCCCCCCCGCGGCCACCACTCACCCCCCAGGCGCAGGGTGACGTCCCCGCAGGCGCAGTCGCCCTCGCCCAGCAGCAGGCAGCTGTAGGTGCCAGCGTCCTCCTCCCGCAGGCGCCGCAGCAGCAGCAGCACCCCCGGGGGGCCGGGGGGGCCCAGCAGGGTGGCGCGGTCACCGTAGGGTGGGCCGCAGCGGGGGGGGCCGTGGCTCTGGCTGCAGACGGCGGCGCCGACCCCCTCGGGGACACCCCAGAAGTGCCAGTGCACGGCTCGCAGCTGGCCCAGG